>NC_092216.1:0-186215 GCF_030445035.2 Dasypus novemcinctus | reverse complement strand
CCTCCATACCTCACCTCCTCCATGCCTCACCTCCTCCATGCCTCACCTCCTCCATGCCACACCTCCTCCATGCCTCACCTCCTCCATGCCCCACCTCCTCCATGCCTCACCTCCTCCATGCCTCATCTCCTCCATGCCTCATCTCCTCCATGCCTCACCTCCTCCATGCCTCACCTCCTCCATGCCTCTCCTTCCACCTTCATTCATCTCCCAACATCACTCATCTCCCCTTCACTCACCTCCTCCATGCCCCACCTCCTCCATGCCCCACCTCCTCCATGCCTCACCTCCTCCATGCCTCAATCTCCTCCATGCCTCATATCCTCCATGCCACACCTCCTCCATGCCTCACCTCCTCCATGCCTCACCTCCTCCATGCCACACCTCCTCCATGCCTCACCTCCTCCATGCCACACCTCCTCCATGCCTCACCTCCTCCATGCCTCACCTCCTCCATGCCACACCTCCTCCATGCCTCATCTCCTCCATGCCTCATCTCCTCCATGCCTCACCTCCTCCATGCCTCATCTCCTCCATGCCTCACCTCCTCCATGCCTCATCTCCTCCATGCCTCACCTCCTCCATGCCTCATCTCCTCCATGCCTCACCTCCTCCCATGCCTCACAACCCCTTATGCCTCACCTCCTCATCCCTCGCCTGCTCCATACCTCACCTCCTCCATGCCACACGTTCCCCCCATACTACACCTTCCCCCCATGCCTCATCTCCTCCATCCTCCTCTAGCTCCCACAGGGAGGGCAATGGGGTGACGGAGGTGGAGACACAGGCCAAGGTGTGTGGTTCTCAGCAGCTGGCCGGCCACAACTCACATGCCCTCCAGGTCAAGGCCAAAGCAGGGGTGTGGCCCTGGGGGTCTCGGAGGATGGATGGGACTGTGAGGACAGAGAAAGCTATGTTCAGCAGTGTTGGACAGGTGGGCCACAGGATTCACTGCAGGTCCAGTCCTGGTTTCGGGCAGGATGTGCACAGATAAACTGGCTCCTCCACAGAGAGCTGAGTGGGCAGTGGACCCAGACCATCGGCCGGTCTGCAGGCGAGGAAGCCTCAGGTAAACTGGCCAGGCACTTTCAAGAGTGCACCTGAAGTCCAGAATCCTGGGGGAGGGTCTCCGGGGAGAGAGGCAGCTCCGAGGGGGCGTGGCCAGGCACAAGGGCCAGGTAGGACTGGAGCCCCAGCAGCGGAGAGCAAGGCTGCTGGTCGGGGTCCCCTGCTCCTTGCACCATGGACATCAGGGGTGGGCAATTCTCTGCAAAGGGCACGTCCTGGGCACCCTAGGCTGTTTAGCAGCCTTCCTGGGCTCAGCCCAGCAGATGCCAGGAGCAGCCCTTTCCCATCACGACAACCGAAAATGTCGCCAGGAATTGCCTAATGTCCCCAGGACAGGGGGAGGAAAACTGCCCTGGCTGAGAACACAGGGCTAGTTTATTGGTTAACGCGGCTGGACCTCGACCAGCTGTTCCGACCTCGGCAATACCGACCTTTGGGCAGGATGACCCTTGGGGGCGTGGTGCTGAGCGGCAACCCCTGGACGCCACCACCCAAGGCCAGGAGCATCCCCTCCCTGCCAGTGATTACCCAAAAAGTGTCCCCAGATATTGCCAAGTGTCCCCTGGGGGCAGATTCGCCTTCAGTTAGGAAACTTTGCTATGGATGGACAGAGGGATGGATGGATGGATGGATGGATGGATGGATGGATGAATGGATGGATGGGTGATGAGTATAGATGATAAATAACTGATGATGATGATGATGGATAAATGATAATTCAGATGATGGATAATAGAAGGTAGAAGATGTACAATAGAAGAGATAGATATGAAGATGATAGATAACTGTAGATAACAGGTGGTAGACAGATATAGATGATAGATGATAGGTGATAGATAAAGAATAGATAGATAGAGATGATAAATGGCTGATGATAATGGATAGAGGCAGATGATGGATGAAAGAAGGTAGAAGATAACAATAGAAGAGAGATAGATACAAAGCTGATAGATAGATGATAGATAACTATAGACAATAGATAATGATATAGATAATAGATAAATGATAGATAGATATAGATGATAGATGATAGACAGATAGAGATTATAGATAATAGAGGACAGAGGATAGATCGAAGTATAGATTGAAGCATAGATGGATAGATAGATGGATAGAAAGAAAGATGATAGAGAGATAGATAATGGATGGATGGGTGGATAGAAAGAAAGATAATAGAGAGAGATAGATGATAGAAGGAGAGAGAGATAGATATAGATAGGTAGATAGATAGATAGATAGATAGAGAGAGAGAGAGAGAGAGATAGATAATGGATGGATGGATAGAAAGATAGATGATAGACTGATTGATTAATAGATAGACCGAGGGTCTCATGCTTTGGGGCTGGATGACACTCTGGGGCGGTGGCGTCCTGTGCACTGCAGGACGTGGAGCAGCATTCCTGTTTTCCACCCCCTGAATGCCAGGAGCATCCACCCCCACAGTTTCTACAACCAAAAGTAACCCCCGGCATTGCAGATGTTCCCTGGGGGTCCCCATTGAAGAACGCCAGCCCCCCTGCTTCCTTCCACACCTGACCCCTTTAGGTATTGCACCCCCCATTTGGCCCAGGGGGTGATTGATGGCAGGAGGTGCCAATAGCAGCTCCTCAGTGATGACCCGCCCTCGGAAACACGGGCGTGAGGTCAGGGGCACCTCGCAGTCTTTGGCTTCTTACCCTACCTGCTCCCTGCCGTCACTTCAAGCCAAGAAAACATCCACATGTCCAGTCTTGCCAGTGCCTTTCCCGGGCCAGTGGCTGGACCAAGACCTAAGGAAATCAAAGCCCTTGATGCAGTGTGCCTGTTGCCCAAGGGCCAGGGCGGCACTGGCAAGGGGCTGAGAGGGTATGGCTCTGAGCAGCTGGGGGACGCCACCCCCTGGGGATACAGGTGACCCTCAAGCCTTCAGTACACTGGGAGCCCCAAATTCACATCAGGAGAGGAGCGTGGGAAGAGCCTGTGGCAAGGGAGGGTCTCGCCAAAATGAAGCACCCACCATGCCTCACTACGGGGGTCCCCAAGAGCTGAGGGCTAAGCCAACCCCACGAGGGCCATCTTTCTAGATGATTCTGCCCATCCCAGAGTGGAGCAAACATGGCTCTCGAGTCCTTCGCCAAGACTGGAATCATCACGGGCAGGAGAAGAGGGATGGAAGCCACAGTGGGTTTATGGTGCTCTCCTCCCCCAAGTCCATGTCTAGTCAGAACCTCAGAAAGGGGGCCTTGTTTGAAGAGAGAACCCTGCAGGTATAAGGATCTCGAGACTGGGCTATCCTGCACTACTCAGGCCCTAAATTCAATGGCAAGGCCCCATGAAGGACAAAAGGGGAGTCAGAGGAGAGATGGAGCCACACTGGGGTGCTGCGGCCACAAGCCAAGAAGTCATCCATCTATTATCTATCTATCTGTCTGTCTGTCTGTCTGTCTGTCTGTCTGTGTGTCTATCATCTATCTTCTATCATCTTTCTGTCTACCAATCTACTCTATCATCTATATCCATCTCTTATCTATCATCTACTTGTCTACCTATCCATCTAATGTATCATCAATATCTACCCATCCAACATCTATGTATCTACCCACCTATCATCTCTCCATCTATCCATCCACCCATCCATCATCTATCACCTATCCATCCATTCATCCATCTGTCATCTATTATCTATCACCTATCTATCCATCCATCCAACCATCTATCATCTATCATCTTTCTATCATCTATCCATCATCCATCCATCATCTATCATCTATCTCTATCTATCTACCCATCCATCATCTGTCTATCCATCATCTATCTATCCATCCATCATCTACCTATCTATCATCTCTCCATCTATCCACCCATCCTTCCATCCATCCATCCATCCATCCATCATCTCTCATCTATCCATCCACCCATCTATCATCTATCTATCATCTATCATCTAGCTATCCATCATCCATCCATCATCTATCATCTATTTATCTATCTACCCATCTATCATCTATCCATCCATCATCGATCCATCCATCATCTATCTATCCATCCATCATCTACCTATCTATCATCTCTCCATCTATCCACCCATCCTTCCATCCATCCATCCATCCATCATCTCTCATCTATCCATCCACCCATCTATCATCTATCTATCATCTATCATCTAGCTATCCATCATCCATCCATCATCTATCATCTGTTTATCTATCTACCCATCTATCATCTATCCATCCATCATCGATCCATCCATCATCTATCTTTCCATCCATTATCTATCCATCATTTATCTATCTATCTATCTATCTATCTATCTATCTATCTATCCATTATCTATTCATCATCTATCTCTCTAAAAGCACCTGGGCCCCCAGATGCTGGAAGAGGCAGGAAATACCCTCCCCTAAAGAGACCCCCGAGGGCGCAGAGCCCTGCCCACACCTCGAGATCCAACTTCTGGCTCCAGAGCTGTGAGAGAATGGATTTGGTAAAAATAAACAGAAGCTCCTTCTGTTCATTTGGTTTTGCTTAAAGATGCTAAGGGGGAGTGGATGTAGTTCAAGTAGTCGAGCACTTGCTTCCCATGAGAGGTCCTGGGTTCGATCCCCAGTGCTTCCTAAAAACAAACAAACAGCAGGGAATGGGAGGAAGAGATGAGATGTGGAGGCAATTTCAGGTCTTGGAGTTGTCCTGGGTGGTGCTACAGGGACAATTGCCGGACATTGTATGTCCTCCCATGGCCCCCTGGATGGAACGTGGGAGAGCGTGGGCTATGGTGTGGACCACAGGCCATGGGGTGCAGCGATGCCCAGAGATGTACTCACCAGATGCAATGGATGTGTCATGATGATGGGGGAGAGTGTTACTGTGGGCGGAGTGGTGGGGTGGGGGCGGTGGGGGTGAATGGGGACCTCATATTTTTTGAATGTAATATTTTTTTTAAATGAATAAGTTGAGTAGAATTTGAAAAAAACAAACAAAAAAACCGACATTGGGGAATGGGTGTTGCTCAGTGGTTGAGCGCCTGCCTCCCAGGCAAGAGGTCCTGGGTTCAATCCCTGGTACGTAAAAAAAAAAGTGTGAGGGCTCCTGCTGCTCTCATGAGTAATCAGATCTTGTCTTTTCCTTGGCTCCCAGCTTTGTCAAGAATTCTGAGATATACCTACAAAGGCAGAGAGCGAGAAGTTGGTGCAACAGTTCTCTGTCCCGTCTTACCAAACCCCACTGTGGGAAACAGCAGGTAGGGGTCTCTGCTACAACTTGTGATGGCACAGCAAAGAGCGAATCTCTTCGGCCACTCTGATCCCACTATGTAAACTGTAAGAAGCTCTACAGATGTCAGCTATTGCTACTACCCAATAATGAACGGTTACTCCAACTGCAATCATTTGCACCTGGGGATTTATGAAAAGGAGGCATCCTCCCTTGAGTGGAATTGAGTGGAACTGGGGTGGCTCAAGAGATTTGCTCTTTGCTGTGCCATCACACAGAGCAGCAGAGACTCGCCTTCCTACTTCCCAGTAAGTTTTTCAGGAACTGCGTCCCTCTAAGGTTTGAACCAATGGAGGAAACTCTTCCTGGCCACGAGTGTGTCTCTAAATCTCTGAAAAAGTGATACGCCTGACCCTCTTCTTGTGTCTCTTCACACAGGAGACTAGGAAACGACACCCCGCTGATTGGACATCCTCACACAGGGACCTCCTGGCCTGGAAACAGGAAGCTGCCTCTGGTTCCAAAGTGCCTCACACACCACGCCTTTATCAAAGCCACACTCACGGTTGCCAAAAAATCACCTTTGCGCTCACATTCTCACCCTTGTCTCTTCATAAAAACCTGGCAACCGGTAAGAACAGATACTACACTTGATCTTAGCCAAAAGGCCGAGAAGTGATGCTGGACATTGTGTGTCCTGCCATGTCCTACGGGGTGGCCTGGGGGAGAGTGTAGACTACAGTGTAGACGACTGTCCACGTGGTGCAGCAGTGCTCCAAGATGTATTCACCAGGTGCAGTGGGCATGCCACAATGATGGAAAATGTTGTTGATGTGGGAGGAGTGGGGTGAGGGGGGTGGGGGGTATATGGGGACCTCATGTTTTTTTAATGTACCATTTAAAAGAAAATAAAGAGGAAGAAAAACGTTAAAATAAATGTGGACAATGGGAAATCTCTTTCCTTTCTCAAGTTGTCCATATGTCCATTTCCTCAAAATAGAAAGCTAATATTATTTTCGGTTGTGTCCTTCAAAAAATATATGTGTGTACAAACAAGTGTGATTATAAATTCTTTTACTTCTATTAAAAACAAAAACCTGGAAACCCCCTGTTCTCTCTAGACCGAAAGAAAAACAGGAAAATCAAAAACAAAAGGGATAGTCACTCGGCCACCAGTGGAGCACAAGAGCTCATATCCATCGGTCCCTCCTCTCCGTGGCATCAGGCTTATTCCGTGAGATGAAGTAATGAAAACGGAACTCTGATCAGCATCTCCCGACACTTTGGCCTCGGAGCACTGTGTTTCCTTTGGTGAACATGGTGGCATGAGGGCCAGAGGAGGTGAGAAAGAAGGAAGCCTTACCTCTTTCCCTCTGCTAACATCAATACTCCACCGTTGCTTTCATCAAGCGCCGGGTGAGAAGTGGCTCCGCAGAGAATGTTACTGCATCTCTCAAAGCTGCTCTATGTAATAAAGAGACCAGCTTTCTTTTTTTTTTTTAATTTTTTTTATTATTGATTCTGTAAAAATATTACATTAAAAAAAATATATGAGGACCCATTCAACCCCACCACCCCCACCCACCACTCCCCTGCAGCAACACTCATTCCTATCATCATGACACATCCATTGCATTTGGTAAGTACATCTCTGGGCACCTCTGCACCTCATGGTCAACGGTCCACATCATGGCCCATACTCTCCCCCATTCCATCCAGTGGGCCCTGGGAGGATTTACAATGTCCGGTGATTGCCCCTGAAGCACCATCCAGGGCAGCTCCATGTCCCAAGGACGCCTCCACATCTCATCTCTTCCTGCCATTCCCCATACCCATCAGCCACCATGTCCACTTTTCCCACTCCAATGCCACCTTTTCTCTGTGGACTTTGGATTGGTTGTGTCCATTGCACCTCTATGTCAAGAGGAGGCTCAGATTCCACATGGATACTGGATGCAATCCTCCCGCTTTCAGTTGTAGGCACTCTAGGCTCCATGGTGTGGTGGTTGTCCTTCTTCAACTCCATCTTAGCTGAGTGAGATGAGTCCAATAAATCAGATTTCTTTGGCCAACCACAATAGCTTCGGAAATGTATCATCCCATTCCCTCTTGAGTCAGTGCCGGTATGTATCAGTATCTTGTATCAGTTAGGGTAAGCTAAGCTCGTGTAACAAATAGGCCCTCCAGCTTCAGTGGCTTAACAAACACTTAGAAATAAATCCGATAGTCTCAGATCAGTGGGTGGGTCCACAGTCCTTCTGGAACTCAGGCTGACCAGAGCTCAGCTGTTTCCCACACGTGGCGTCCAGTGCCTCTCCACGACACGGAACTTTGCTGTGTCCTCTGAGTCAGCAGGACAGCAGTTCTCTGAGGCTTCACCTTCTTTTGAAGGACATACCTGATTAGACCAGGCCCACCTGGGTCATCTCCCTTTGAAGTAACTCAAAGTCCACCGCCTAGCAACCTAACCAGGGAAGTGACATGCCACCAAATGCACTGGCCCTGCCCATGCTGGAGGTGTTTGTACAAGGCATGTGCACAGGGTAGGAATTACAGAAGCCAGTTAGAATTGCACCATTGCGGGGTCCCAGGGAGGTGCGCTGACCACGCTTTGCCTTCTTCAGCGTTCTTGCTGGTTGCTTGAGCAGAGCATGGAGGAGATCCCCAGGACTTTGTTCTGGTGATGTGAGAAGAGCTGGAGGCAGCTGGACCAGGAGGGAAACAGAGACGCAGGAAGGGGTGGGGGCATTTGGATGTTGATGGGATGTTGGACCAAGAGGAGGAGTCACAGGTGACGCCTGGTTCTCCGGGCACCTAGAGTGATGGACCAGAAAATTCTGTGCAACAGCCCGTGGGGCTCGGTTGGAGGTACGTCTTAGGGGCTTCCTGTTACTTTCCTGCGTCATCTGTAACAAAGCACCGCTCACTGGGTGCCTTAAAGCAACAGATCAAGGTCCTCCCACAGTCCAAGGGCCGGAGGCCAAAATCAAGGTGTGGGCAGCTCTAGGGAGGTCCATCCTGCCTCTGCCAGCCTCTTCTGGTGGCAGCGTCCTTGGGTCCCCTGGCTCACGGATTCATCACCCATTCGCTGCTTCCGTCTTCCCAATCCATCTCCTCTCCACGCCTGTGTGTCGCACGCGCCATCTTCTCAAACACACCAGTCATCCTGGACGAGGGCCCACGCTAACCATCACGGCCTCATCTTACCCGAGGCCATCCGCAAAGACCCTTTCACCAAACGAGGCTCCGTCCACAGCTTCTGGTGGACCTGGAGTCTGTGTTGCTCAGCGCGGCACAGAGGCCAAGCGTGAGGTTGGGTCCCTCGGGGGAGGCTTAGAAAGTGCCTGGGTGGCTCAGAGCACCCAGGGACACTGCTGTTCAAAAATGGATGGGGGGGGGAGTGGATTTGGCTCAACAGACAGAGCATCTGCCTGCCACATGGGAGGTCCAGGATTCAAACCCAGAGCCTCCTGACTCATGTAATGAGCTGGCCCACGCGCAGTGCTGATGCGTGCAAGGAGTGCCGTGCCACGCAGGGGTGTTCCCTGTGTAGGGGAGCCCCACACACAGGAGTGAGCTCCATAAGGAGAGCCGCCCAGCGCGAAAGAAAGTGCTGCCTGCCCAGGAATGGCATCGCACACACGGAGAGCTGACGCAGCAAGATGACTCAACAAAAAGAAACACAGATTCCCATGTGGCTGACAACAGCAGAAGCGGACAAAAAGAATAACATGCAGCAAATGGATACAGAGAACAGACAACTGGGGCAGGAGGGGAGGGGAGAGAAATAAATAATAAAAATAAAATAAATCTTTAAAAAAAATGGATGGGGGGACACGGATTTGGCTCAACTGATAGAGTGTCTGTCTACCATATACAAGGTCCAGGGTTCAAACCCAGGGCCTCCTGACCCATGTGGAGCTGGCCCATGTGTAGTGCTGATGTGCACAAGGAATGCCGCGCCACGCAGGGGCGTCCCCCATGTAGGGGGGCCCCATGCACAAGGAGTGCACCCTGTAAGGAGAGCCGTCCAGTGTGAAAAAATTGCAGCCTGCCCAGGAGTGGCGCCGCACACACAGAGAACTGATGCAGCAAGATGATGCAACAAAAAGAGACACAGATTCCTGGTGCCACTGTCAAGAATGCAAGTGGACACGGAACGCACAGCAGATGGACACAGAGAGCAGACAACTGGGGGAGTGGGCGGGGAAGGGGAGAGAAATAAATAAAAAATACATCTTTAAAAACAAATAGAGAGTATGATGGTCAGGCTGATATGTCAGCTCGACCAGGTAATTGTGCCAGCTATCTGGTCAAGATGCCCTGGACTGATTGTAATATGAGGACATTTATGGGCTTTAGCCACCAGTGAGTTTACTGCACAGATGGCTGATTACATCTACATCAACCAGGGAAATTGCCATTGGCAATGAGGGATATCTTATCCAGTCAGTTGAATGCCTTGAAAGGGAAGTGATTTCAGCATTCAGGGAGAATTTCCCAGCTCGTCTTTGGACAGCCAACGTCTCCCAGAAATTCATCAAGGACCTTCATTGGACTTTCATTGGAGCCCCTGGCTGCACCTGCCTGCGGAACCTGGACTTGTGCATCCCCCTGGTCACATGAGAGACCCTTAGAAAATCTCATACTATTGACAGATATCTCCTGTGGATTCTGTTTTCTAGAGAACCCTGACTAACACAGAGAGAAAGCCAAATGCCAGTGTTCCATTAATATCATATTCAGCAGTTCAGGTTTCACAAGTTTTTAAAACATGAATTAACCCATCCTGTCAAAATGCTAACATTTTTCACTGTTTCTTTTCAGACTCAAAATTATAAGCCAACACAACTAAAAAGTACCTTCTGCAAACCTTCGACAACTCTCTCTATCCATGATCATTTTTTTCTCCTCCTCTCCTCTCTCACCTGCAGAACAACCAGATACTCCAGGAGAAAAAACGGCCCTCTTTTAACCTGATAAAACAAAAACGCAAGTCGTTCCTTGCACACACAGGAGCGCTTTTCTGATTCTTGGTCTTTGTGTACTCATAAAGGAAGCTGGGGGTGAAAACTGGAGCTGTCCCATGCCAGCACTTCAGCAGGCTGGCCAAGCTCGTGAAGGCAAAAACACAACTTTGTGCAACTACCCATGTGTTAAGGTGGAAAAAAATGACCACATTCATTAGCATGACCCGAAAATGTAACACAAAAATGAGAAGCATTTAGGTCTCTATAACCTAAAATCATGCTTACTAATAAATAAATCTTTTTAAAGAAATCATGCTCACTAATCAGTGGTCCACTATTCTTTTTTGTGCTTTTTTTTTAATGTTGCATTCAAAAATTATAAGAGGTTCCCATATACCCCCCCCCACATCCCCTCACCTCACTCCTCCCACATCAACAACCCCTCACCACCACCGTGGCACACTCATTGCACTTGGCGAACACACCCCAGAGCATCGCCGCACCAAACGGTTAACAGTCCACATTGTGGTACACACTCTCCCCCAGTCCACCTAGGGGGTTATGATGGGATATAGAATGTCCAGCATCTGTCCCTGCAAGATCATTCAGGACAACTCCAAGTCCTGAAAATGCCCCCACATCACACCTCTTCCTCCCTCTCCCTGCCCTCAGCACCTCCCGTGGCCACTGTCTCCACATCAGTGCTACAGTTTCTTCTATTACTAGGGTCACCATAGTTCTATAGTAGAATATCAGTCAGTCCACTTTAATCCATATTTTATTCTTCCATCCTGTGGACCCTGGGATGGTGATGTCCACTCCACCTCTATATCAAGAGGGTCTTAGATCTCACATGGCTGATGGAAGGGATTCTCCTGCTTGCAGCTGTAGGCACTCTTGGTTCCCTGGTGTGGTGGTTGACCTTCTTCACCTTTCTGTTAGCTGACCTGGATAGGTCCAACGAACCAGAGGGTAGGAGCTGCAACTCTGCTGAGGCTCAGGGCCCAGCTGGCACATGGGCAGTCCAGAGATTCAAGTCTCCTGAGCATACACCAACCACAGATTCAGTAAAAGTGACAGAAGAAGCCTAAAGGAAGTTGGGAGGAGAGGAAGGTTGTGAGTTGACGTCTACATGGGTGAAATCTCTGCTAAGCTGGAGGTAAGTGTGAGTGGTTCACTATTCTATCATACTTAGGAGTTTCTAGATATGCCATGACTATCCAGCAACTCATTTCCACACTAATCCTGGTTTTTAAGTGACCTAAGGACCTTGGAAATTATTTTTAAACTTCTATACTAAAAAACATGATTACTGTTGAAATTAAAAATTGTCAAAATGATGATTCAACTAACACAAATTTATATTTTTCATAGCTTAAATCTTTTTTTAAATTTATTTTTTTATTATTGATTCTGTAAAAATATTACATTAAAAAAAAATATATGAGGACCCATTTAACCCCACCACCCCCACCCCACCACTCCCCCCCCCAGCAACACTCGTTCCCATCATCATGACACATCCATTGGATTTGGTAAGTACATCTTTGGGCACCTCTGCACCTCATAGACAATGGTTCACACCATGGCCCATACTCTCCCCCATTCCATCCAGTGGGCCCTGTGAGGATTTACAATGTCCGGTGATTGCCCCTGAAGCACCATCCAGGGCAGCTCCATGTCCCAAAGACGCCTTGCAGAGGAGTCATGTTTATTTTGTCAGTAAACCAATATGAAGAAAATGAAAAGTCTGCTTGTTTCATATTTAGCCTATAAAAGAGAAAAGACATATAGCTGGATTTTTTTCCTTAACCTATAATAATTAAACCGGTCTGAACTATCAATAAAGTCACCCTTCTTATTTAAACTAGGATTGTCAAAAAGCATCTGAGCTAGCAGTTTCTATAAGGAGGGTTTTTAAAATATATAGCACATTTAAAGTAGTAGAAGTTGTGTTTCTTTGTTCTTTGATCTTGGGGACTATTAGATTTATATGTAAGTGCTTTTTCATCTCTATAAACCAATGAAAACAGAACTCCTTTAGTTTAAGAGATGTAATAATCTAATTTGTTAATACCTTCCAGATGTAGCAAATATTTCACCCTGACACATGAGCGGTCATAGCCCGTATGATTTACAGACACAGAAAGCTTCCAGCTTCAGTCCTCCCACATCGGCCACAGTCAAAAGTATGTTCAGAAACACACATCTCCACGGCGCTGGGCCTCGGAGAGCCGCCTGCTTCCCAGTGGGCACAGAAATCATCACTGATGTGAACTCCGAAATATACAAGCAGAGAAACAACAAGATGAATGAATGGGCCCTGTCATCTCTCACCCTCCAGAGTAAATATCTCCGTCATCCCTTAGTCAGAAAGCACCAGACATTTCGACCCTAAAATCAAGTTCCCTGCTGCTACAAATGAGGAATAATATATTGGCCAGATGGGGATATATGGGAAACTTTTACATTTTTTTAATGTAACATTTTCTTTAAATGTTAAAAAAAAAATATATATATATATATATATGCCAGATGGAAACCAAACAAGAGAATCAGGGAAAGGAAAGAAAAATAGACAAGCTGTAGAGAGCAAAGATATCGTTTTCGTGCTCCCTGGAATCCACTCTGGGAACCTGGCCGAACCTTCTAAAATTCACTTTTCCAGTCACACAGTTCAGAGGGTTCCACCGGAAGGGTCCACTTAGGGGTCTCGGCACACCCTCTGACACCCTCCGACACCGTCCAAGCCGTTTTGACAAAGGTAACATCGTGATTCTCAGGCAACTCGAGCAGGGGCGGGTGCCGACGCGTTTATTCAACCAGGCGTGGCACCCAGTGGTAGGGCTAGGGTGAGATGCTGGCCCAAAGGGCTGCAAACGTTTCGGGTCACCTGTGCCCTAGAGCAGAGAGCATTTGCATCTCCACGGGTCAGAAAGTCTACAAGTTAACCTGGGGTTTCCCCAAGGCTGGGACTCCAGTCAACGGCCAGCATGACCCGAGCTGATCCCAGTTTCCCCAACGACCCTTACGGGGTCTCTGTCCCATACGGCATGGCAAGGTGGGCCGTCCACCTTCCTTTCTTATTTCCGCCTTTTTGCACACCTGCCTGACCCGCCCGGCTCCCAGGGGAAGCCGAGGACACTGGCCCGAGAACGTCGAGTGGC
Source organism: Dasypus novemcinctus (assembly GCF_030445035.2). Lineage (NCBI taxonomy): Eukaryota > Metazoa > Chordata > Mammalia > Cingulata > Dasypodidae > Dasypus > Dasypus novemcinctus. The sequence goes on along the minus strand of NC_092216.1, from coordinate 172,822 downwards.
CCGCGCCCCAGAGCGTGTGTCAGCTGGTTTTGTCCAGCAGCCCCCTCCCCTCCTCACCGTGTGCCCTGGGGCAAGGGGGACTGGGGGATCCCTGTCGAGTCCCCCTTACCTCAGGGGGGTAAGGTTTGCCTTCCCCAAACCTTATGCCCACAATCGGACCTAATCCATTGTGGGGGGGTTTTCCATTTTATTTTGTTTTATTTTTCCTACAATCTCTTTATTTTTTTTAATGTTATATTAAAAAATAAAAGAGATTCCCATATACCCCCCCACCCCCACTCCTCCCACATCCACAACCTCTTTCATCATCGTGGCACATTCATTGCATTTGGTGAATACGTTTTGGAGCACTGCTGCACCACATGGATTAGAATTTACATTGTCTTGCATTTGGTGAATACATTTTGGAGCACTGCTGCACTACATGGATTATAGTTTACATTGCAGTCTACAATCTTCCCCAGTCCATTCATTGGTTTATGGCAGCATATATAATGTCCAGCATCTGTCTCTGCAGCACCTCCCAGGACAACTCCAAGTCCTGAAAATGCCCCCACATCACACCTCTTCTTCCCTCTCCCTGCCCTCAGCAACTCCTATGGCCGTTGTCTCCCCATCAATGCTACAATTTCTATTGTGTTTTAGCCACACGTCTTAAGTCAAAGGATGGAGTTGTGCAGGAATTTTAGGCATTTCAAAAAGCAAGTGGGTTGTGGCTAAAAGGGGTCGACTAGGGAGGATAATGTTAGTTGAAAGAAGCCAGACCCACACACAGTGCTGATGCGCGCAAGGAGTGCCGTGCCACGCAGGGGTGTCCCCTGTGTAGGGGAGCCCCACGTGCAAGGAGTGCACCCCGCAAGGAGAGCTGCCCAGAGCAAAAGAAAGTTCAGCCTGCCCAGGAGTGGGGCCACACACACGGAGAGCTGACACAGCAAGATGACGCAACAAAAAGACACAGATTCCAGGTGCCGCTGACAAGAACAGAAGCCGACACAGAAGAACACACAGCGAATGGACACAGAGAGCAGACAACCGGGGTGGAGGGGGTGAGGAGAGAGAAAATTTTTTAAAAATTCTTTTTCTGAAGCAGGTAAACACTCCATCTGTTCATGCTGCAAGATTTTCCATATTTTATTTATCCAGGTCAGAACTTAATAGTGAAGTCAACAAGCAGAGATTATTTTTGTTTTAATTCTTTGAAAAGCAGGTATTTTAAGTATAGGTATATCTCTATGCAGTGCAATAAAACATTTATGATTTTTTAAAAAATGTGATCTATGGTGAATCTACATAGATATATTATCTAGATTCATTCTTTTGTCATTGTTTGTATTTATTTTAAAATAAATACCGGACTTTATGTAATTTTACCCCTACATAATAGGCTTGGTAGGCATTTCTAAAAATAGGTTTTTCTTATATAATCACAAAATTATTTATAATCCTGCTGTGTCACCTTATGACCTATCTAAAATAAAATTTCCTCAATTGTCTCAAAATGTCATTTTACAGGCAGCCTATATAAATTCTTATAGACTGAAAATGAAGTAAATACATCCACTGAAATTCAGTTTGTGTATTTATACTCTCAAAAGAATCATGTTGGAAATAAATACGTTTGCTGAAAAAAAAAGAAGGAGAAAAAGAAGCCAGAGGAGAATCTCGGGGCTGTATAACAGTGATTTGGGTGGTAGAAGAGGGTGGTGATTGATCATACAAATACAAGAAAGTTCTCTATGTCAAGATGTTAAAAATGTGGCGAAACATGGAGAAAACGCAACCACCGTAACTTACAGACTATAGTTAACAATAACAAGGTAATGTTTTTGTAGCAAAGACCATACTATACCAAGGCTAAAGAACAACAACAAAAAAAGCGATTAAGGGATTTCGTTGTTTGGGATGTGACTATGATTAAGCTTTTTTTTTCTCATTTCCTTCATTAACAAGCGGACCTTGGTCATATCATTTCACCAATCTGGGCTCATTTATGTATCTTTCTGAACACCGGAGAAACACTTTCGTTTGTTTTTAGGATTAGATGAGATAAACGTGCCTGCCCAGGAATTTTTGAGTTTGTGAAGCTGCCTTTGGACTATTTTGTTTTTTGAAGTTGAAATAAAGAAGAAATGAAAGGAACTGCCTTGCCACTGTACATACCACACTTATTGCAGTGAGGAAATGCAAAACGTCAAAAACAAGCCTCTGTGTTTTTCGTTTTTTAATACCCCTATTTACTTTTACTCTATTCTAGTTTTTCTTAATTGTATGTATTCCATTTCTAATCTTTAAACCCATCACTGTATTTCTTTTCCGATTAACTGAATTTGGAAATATATAAGACTTCATTTTTGATCCCCCACCCTCTGTTGTCTGCTCTCTGTGTCTATGTTGCTGCATGTTCTTTTTTGTCCGCTTCTATCCTTATCATTGGCACTAGGAACTTGTGTTTCTTTTTGTTGCGTCATCTTGTGTCAGCTCTCCGTGTGTGTGGCGCCATTCCTGGGTAGGCTGCACTTTCTTTCACACTGGGCGGCTCTCCTTACGGGGCGCACTCCTTGCACGTGGGGCTCCCCTACGTGGGGGACACCCCTGCGTGGCACTGCACTCCTTGCGCGCATCAGCACTGCACATGGGCCAGCTCCACACGGGTCAAGGAGGTCCGGGGTTTGAACCGTGGACCTCCCACGTGGTAGGCGGACGCCCTAACCACTGGGCCAAGTCCGCTTCCCCGTACTTATTTTTAAAGAGCGAGTGGGAGCTTTCCATTTCCTGCTGGTGGAACAGCAAACACCGCGCAGCGAGGCTTAAAACAACACCCCAATTCTCTCCTGGCCCCGAGGCCAGGTCAGATATGGGCAGGGCCCCCGGGGTTGACGGGCTCCTGCCTCTCCTGCTTTCCTGTGGCCCCAGGCCCCCGGCTCGTGTGGCCTACCCCCATGTCCGGTCCACCAGCCTGCGGGTGCCCCTGTCTCTCTCTTCTTCCTTGGCAACAATGTCTTTGGATTTAGGGTCCACCAATCCCATGACCAGACGTGCCTCCAGCTGCACAGGCCCCACTCCCGAATAAGGGCCAAGTCGGGGCAACTTGCCACGGCCCCGCCTTGGGGGCCCCCTCCGCCCGCCGCGTGAGGCCGTGCAGGTTTTTGGGGTGCCCCTGCCGGCTCCTGGCGTGGGCCCGGTGGCAGAACAAGAAGCCACCTGCGTGTCTTCTTCGCTGCCCCCCGCCAGGTGAGGACGGCACAGCCGGGACCCCGTCAGCCCCGAGCTCTACCTGCACCCCAAAACCTAAACAGGCTGGCGGAAGGAACATGCACCTCAAACCTAAACAGGATGATGGTAGGAACACGCACCCCAAACCTAAGCAGGCTGACGGTAGGAATCTGCACCCCAAAACCTAAATGGCTGACGGTAGAAACACACACCCCAAAACCTAAACAGGCTGATGGTAGGACCCCACACCCAAAACCCAGACTGATCCTTCAGGGGTAAACTATATCCCCATCCCTCCTTGCTCAGGCAGGTGTGTGCTCGCTCAGGCAGGTGTGCATTCACTTAAGCAGGTGTGTGCTCGCCCAGGCAGGTGTGTGCTCACTCAGGCAGGTGTGCATTCACTCAGGCAGGTGTGTGCTCACTCAGGCAGGTGTGCATTCACTCAGGCAGGTGTGCATTCACTCAAGAAGGTGTGTGCTCACCCAGGCAGGTGTGCATTCACTTAAGCAGGTGTGTGCTCAGCCAGGCAGGTGTGCATTCACTCAGGCAGGTGTGTGCTCACTCAGGCAGGTGTGTGCTCACTCAGGCAGGTGTGCATTCACTCAGGAAGGTGTGTGCTCACCCAGGCAGGTGTGCATTCACTTAAGCAGGTGTGTGCTCACCCAGGCAGGACTGATCCTTCAGGGGTACACTATATCCCCATCCCTCCTTGCTCAGGCAGGTGTGTGCTCACCCAGGCAGGTGTGCATTCACTTAAGCAGGTGTGTGCTCACTCAGGCAGGTGTGCATTCACTCAGGCAGGTGAGTGCTCACTCAGGCAGGTGTGCATTTGCTCAGGAAGGTGTGTGCTCACCCAGGCAGGTGTGCATTCACTTCATTCACTTAAGCAGGTGTGTGCTCACCCAGGCAGGGTGTGCATTCACTCAGGCAGGTGTGTGCTCACTCAGGCAGGTGTGTGCTCACTCAGGCAGGTGTGCATTCACTCAGGAAGGTGTGTGCTCACCCAGGCAGGTGTGCATTCACTTAAGCAGGTGTGTGCTCGCCCAGGCAGGTGTGTGCTCACTCAGGCAGGTGAGTGCTCGCTCAGGCAGATGTGCACTCACCCAGGCAGGTGTGCGCTTGCCCAGGCAGGTGTTTTGCTCACACAGGCAGGTGTGTGCTCACTCAGGCAGGTGTGCATTCACTCAGGCAGGTGTGTGCTCACCCAGGCAGGTGTGTGCTCACTCAGGCAGGTGTGTGCTCGCTCAGGCAGGTGTGTGCTCGTTCAGGCAGGTGTGTGCTTACTCAGGCAGGTGTGTGTTTGCTCCGGCAGGTGTGCACTTGCTGCTTGTGACGCTGCCTCTAAAAGCAGTTGCCCTCCTACCTTCTTCACGCCGTTGTTCTCTGCCAGGGCCCCGCGGTCCCCTGTCCATCACTTGGGCACGTCTGGAGACTGTGGGTTGTCACAGGGAAGGGGCGGGGGTGCTCCCGGCACCCGGTGGCCGAGTCCAGCAATGCTGCTCAACACACCTTTGTGCCCCAGGGCACCCCCAGAAAAGAAGGATCTCAATGTCATAGCAAGGATGGAAGCAGATGTGGTTCAACTGATAGCGCATTCGCCTACCACATGGGAGGTCCAGGGTTCAAACCCCGGGCCTCCTTGACCCGTGTGGAGCTGGCCCATGTGCAGTGCTGATGCGCACAAGGAGTGTCGTGCCCTGCACAGGGGAGCACCATGCGCAAGGAGTGCACCCTGCAAGGAGAGCCCGCCCAGCGCAAAAAAAAAGTGCAGCCCACCCAGGAGTGGCGCCGCACACACCGAGAGCTGACACAGCAAGATGATGCAACAAAAAGAGACAAAGATTCCGGATGCTGCTGACAAGAATGCAAGCGGACACAGAAGAACACACAGTGAATGGACACAGACAGCAGACAATGGAGGGGAAGGGGAGAGAAAAAAATAAAAATAAATCTTAAAAAACAAACAAATGAACAAACAAGAAAAACACCAGCTCAGGGGGGGGGATATGGCTCAGTGGTTGAGCACCAGCTTCCCACATGTGAGGTCCCAGGTTCCATCCCAGCTCTGGTTCCTCAGCAACAAAAAGTGCATGAAAACTACAGGGTATTAAAAAAAATAAATAAAGACAAAAAAAACCACAAAACTACAGGGTAAACTATTATCCACGTGGTCCAGCAGTGCTACAAAATGCGTTCACCAAGTGCAATGAGCGTGCCACGATGATGGGGGAGGCTGTTGGTTTGGGAGGGGTGGGTGGGGGGTGGGGAGGTATATGGGGATCTCTTACGTTTTTTAATGTAACATTTTTTGTGTGATGTATATATCTTCAAAAAAAGTACAATTCACAAAACTGATGGGGTGGGGAGTGGGGTATATGGGAACCTCCTGTTTTTTAATGTAACATTTTTTGTGATGTATATATCTTCAAAAATACAATTTACAAAACTGATGGGGTGGGGAGTGGGGTATATGGGAACCTCCTGTTTTTTAATGTAAAATTTTTTGTGATGTATATATCTTCAAAAAATACAATTTACAAAACTGATGGGGTGGGGAGGTGGGGAGTGGGGTATATGGAAACCTCTTATGTTTTTTATGTTTTTATGTTTTTTAATGTAACATTCTTTGTGGTCTATTAACTTTAATTAAAAAAATTGTAAAAGAAAAGAAAAAGCGCATTGAAGAGAAACGTGGAAACGGCTCACCTGACTCCTTCCTGCCCCTGTTTGCACTCGGCAATCCAGGACACCGGGCCGGGGGCTCGTGAGACCTGGGCGCTCCGTGTGGGACACACACAGCAGCCTGGCGCCGGGGTTCCCGGGGGCCTCTGTGCGGGGGGTCGGGCCCCACCGCCGTCCTGGGGCGCTGGAGCCGGAAGGTGCTGCTCTCAGAGGTGCGCCGGGAGCCCTGCAGCAGGTGCGACAGGCCAAGCGACCGTCGAAGGGGCGTCGGCTGGGACGTCCTACCTGCGCCCAGGTGGCCGGGGACCTACAGAGGGTGTGGCTGGGGGCCCGTGCCCCCGGGGCTGAGGGCCCGCTGCTCTTCCCAGGGGCAGCTGGGATCTGGGGGCGCTGGGGGGGCTTTCCTTAGAGCAGAGCTTCAGTGGCGTTTGGGGCCGATGATCTGGGACGGGGCCCAGGTTGTGGGGGGGCTGAGCAACCCCCCAGGCCCACCACGGATGCCGTGCCCCCACCCTGTCCCCAGCTCTGACAACTGGAAATGTCTCCAGACTTGGCCAGGCTTCTTCTGGGGGCAAGCTGGCCCCTCGTGAACCAGTTCTACAGCTAGGTTAGATTAGAGGGAGGTAGAGACAGATAGATAGGTGTGTAGATACAAAACAGGTAGATAGTAGATAATAAATAGACACATAGATGGATAGAGGATAGATGGATACAGAGTAACAGAGAATAGATGATGGATAGATAGATGGGATGATAAAGAGATATAGGTGATAGATAATGAATAGATACAAAGATATATACATCTATAGACAGATTAGATACATAATGGATACATAGATGATGGATGATAGACACAGAGAAATAGAAAATAGAAGATGGAAAGATAGATATATAGATAATAGATGATACATAAAATAGATACATAGATAATAGCTATACAGATGATACAGAGAGATGATAGATTAGATAGATGATAATAGGTACATAGATATTAATAATAGATAGATGATAGATAATAGATACAGATAATATATAGAAGATGGATAGGTAGATGATAGATGATAGAGTAATAATAGATAGATGATGCATAGATACAGAGATAATAGATAAGATAAATGATAGGTAGGTAGATAGAAAAATGGATGGATGATATAATTAAAGATAGAGAAAGATGGAGATAGATAAATAGATGATACATAGATGATAGCTAGATGACAGACAATAAATATGTAGATGTACACCAAAAACATATAGGGTACGACAGACTAATAATGTAAACCATAATGTAAAACATAGGATAACTAAAAATTTAGAAAACCATATATCCTAAAGCATGGACCACAATGTAAGCACAGATGTCACCTTGTTTGAAAGCTATTGTCTCAGAGTCTGTACATCAGTTTAAGTAAATATAATATGAATATGTTATAAGATTATTGCTGTGGAAGAGAAAAGGTTTTATGGTGGATCTGTGGGAGTACTGTATATTGTATATATGAATTACTGTGATCTAGGGCTCTTGTGAAGAGAAGCTCAATAATTAGGAAAAAATAAAAGAAAAAGATAGGATGTAGAATTTTTCCAAATCAATACGTATTCTATATCTAACCTTTAAACTCATCGCTATATTCCATTTTACTAGTAAGGGAACCTGACATTATATTGGGCTTCACTTTTCAGGAAGTTTTGGATCACAGAGTGGTTCAACAATGGCAGCGGAGGAATACTGGTATGGGATGTTATTGACAGGTGATATATGGTTGACAGGGAGTTATACAGGGCATGTGTCCAGGGTGCATGGAAATGTTTGGATATATTCATAGTGGAAACAATTAAAAACAACAGCTGGGGGGGGTACTGGGTTCCTGGCCGGGGGTGCTCTGTCGTGGTCCCTAGGGGAGCAGCGGCAGTCCCCCAGGTGCAACGGTAAGAACCAGGAAGGAATGAGAGTCCAACAGTGAGCCCCTGATACTAATGACTATGCTTGTGAGCCTATATGCCTGAAATGAGAACAAGGCCTCGAGCAGCACTGTGCCTGGGAATTTCCTCCTGACAGCCTTCATGTTACTCAAATGTGGCCAGTCTCAAAGCCAAACTCAGCATGTAAATGCAATGCCTTCCCCCCAGCATGGGACATGACACCCAGGGATGAGCCTCCCTGGCACCGAGGGATCACCACCAAGTACCAGCTGATGATGCAACTAGAAAATGACCTTGAATTAAAGGTTCAACGTGGACCAGCAGAATGTCCCTGTCTACATATAATAACAGGACTTTAAAATGCTGTTTGACCTAATGTAAGGGGGAAATGGAAAGAAGAAATGAGCTTATATGGCTATGAGTTTCTAAAAAAGAGTCTGGAGGTTGTCAGAAGGATTGCCCTCATGCATACCTGAGCAGAGTCTCAGAGACAGATAAAGTAGATACAACCCAGGTATTGGTTCTTTTGAGGGCTAAAGAGACCCACAGGTTCTATGGTCATGGCAGATGGGGTTCACTGCCATGTCAGTTGGCCCTTCTTTGGAACTGGTGTTTCTGCGTGATGGAATTGGACTCAGATGGGATCTCTTTTCATGGGACTTTCATGCTGCTTTATTGGAATTGTAGTTGGTGCTGGGGTTTAAGATATATCTAGGGGATTTGAATCTCTGGACTGACAATATGATAGCCAGGCCCTGAGCCCCAACAGACTTCAACTCCTACACTCTGATTTATTGGACTTACCCCACTCAGCTAACATGGAGTTGAAGAATGTCAGCCACCACACCATGGAGCCTAGAGTACCTACAACTGAAAGCAGGAGGAGTGCATCCAGTATCCATATGGAATCTAAGCCCCCTCTTGACATAGAAGTGCAATGGACACAACCAATCCAAGGTCCACAGAGAAAATGTGGCATTGGTGTGGAAGGGTGACCATGGTGGCTGCTGGGTGCGGGGAATGGGAGGAAGAGATGAGATGTGGAGGCGTTTTTGGGACTTGGAGTTGTCCTGGGTGGTGCTGCAGGGACAGTTACCAGACATTGTATGTCCTCCCATGGCCCACTGGGTGGACTGTGGGAGAGTGTGGGCTATGATGTGGATCATTGACCATGAGGTGCAGCGATGCCCAGAGATGTACTTACCAAATGCAATGGATATGTCATGATGATGGGACAGAGTGTTGCTGTGGGGGGAGAGGGGGGTGGGGGCGGTGGGGTTGAATGAGACTTCATATTTTTTTAATGTAATATTTTTTAAAAATGAATAAAAATTAAAAAAATAAAAAATAAAAAAATACATAGATGACAGATAATAATTATAGATACATGGGTAATAGCTAAATAAATAATAGATACATGGATATTAGATAGATGGCAGATAGATAATAGATGATAGCTGATAGATGATATATATAGGTAGGTGATAGGTAGACAATAGATAGCTGGAAATAGGTAGATAGATGATAGATAAAAGATAGACAATTGATGGATAATAGATAATAGACATGATAGATATGATAGATGATAGATGATATAAAAAATAATAGATAATATATATGATAGATATAGATAATAGATATGATAGACACTAGATAGATGATAGGTGATAGATGATCAACAGATACTAGATAGAGCTATGGTAGAGACAAGGAGGCAGGCAGCAGCTCTCTTGGAAGCAGCATCTCTCAACCTCCTTGCTATGACATTTGTTTTTTATTAAATTAATAAATTAATTTTTTATTTGTTTCTCTCTCCTCCCCTCTCTCCCCAGTTGTCTGCTCTCTGTGTCCATTCACTGTGTGTTCTTCTGCATCTGCTTGCATTATTCCGTGGCACTGGGAAACTGCGTCTCTTTTTTCTTTTTTGTTGCAGCATCTTGCTGTGTCAGCTCTCCAGTCACCTCTCCGTGTATGCGGCGCCACTCCTTGGCAGACTGCACTTTTTTCCCTTGGGACGGCTCTCCTTACCCAAGCCCACTTCCCCTGAGTTGTTGTTTTTCATTTGTTTACTTGATTTTTACTTTCAGGAAGCACCGAGAACTGAACCCGGGACCTCCCGAGTGGGAGGCGGGAGCTCAACCGCTTTAGCCCCATCTGCTCCCTTTAGCGTGCTGTCAACACGTCTAACGTGTTTCATTTCTTACCATGTTTGGTGTCACACTGGTGAAGCGTGAAGAGGGTCCACCGCCTTTTACAGGTGCACGTGGGGGCATGAAGCCCTCAGAAACGCGACCTCGGCCAAGCGCATGTCCCCTGTCCCACCTCCCCGGTGTTCACACGAAACAGCTCCAGTTGCCTCGTCCGAAGGATGTGGACACCTGGGCTTCTTTGACCCCTCGTCCCGCTCGTTGTCCAACCCCACCAGCTGGGACGTCAGGCAGAGCTGGAGGAAGCAGGGAAGAGGACACGGGGCAGTGGGCTCAGGCCCCCGGAGGCTTGAGGCAACGGGGAATCGCTGTGCCCAGCTCTGGGGCCAGAGCCCGAGGCCCGGCGTGGGCAGGCCGTTCTCTCAGGCGCCCCTCGGGGCTCCCCCTGCCTCTCCGCTCGGGCTGCCTCGCCGGCTCGGCCTCCGTCTGCACACGGACTGGCTCTCCACCCGCCTCCGTGACCAGCTGCCTCTGGGCCCGGGATTAGCTCATCTTGGCCCGGCGAGGGGCACCCGCAAAGACCTGCCTGCAAGCACGGCCACGGTGCGAGGGTCTGGCGGACGTGGATTTGGGGGGACACTACTCACCCCCGTCCGTGGACTTCCGTCCAGTGGACGCCCGACCCCCCACTTTCCCACAGAGGACCTTAGCACTACGAGGCTGGGTTTCCAAGAAGGTTTTTCTATTTTTTTTTTATTTTTTTATTTTCATCTTTATTTTTTTAATGTTCCATTCAAAAAATAGGAGGTCCCCATATACCCCCCACCCCCTCACCCCACTCCTCCCCCCATAACAACAACGTCCTCCATCATCATGAGACATTCATTGCATTTGGTGAGTACATCTCTGAGCACCACTGCACCTCACGGTCAGTGGTCCACATTATAGTTTACACTCTCCCACAGCCCACCCAGTGGGCCATGGGAGGACATACAATGTCCAGCGTCTGTCCCTGCAGCACCACCCAGGACAACTCCAAGTCCTGAAAACGCCTCCACATCTCATCTCTTCTTCCCACTCCCCACCCCCAGCAGGCACCATGGCCACTTTCTCCAAATCAATGCTACAATTTCTTCCAAGGTTTTAGAGACAAAAAGAACAAGGAGGAACCTCCGTTTCTGTCCTTCCTTATTTTTTCCCACAAAGACAAAAGTTAAAAAAAAAAAAGACGCTCTTATTTTTTAACATAATATTTTTGTGTGATCTATGTATCTTTTTTTAAAAAGGCAATTAAATTTAATTTTTTTAAAAAAATGGAAGATTCATGGGAGTGGGAGGCCACGGTGGGGGTGTTAGCCAGCGGGCTAAATGATGCACTTCCTTGGCACCCCCTGACCCCCACCTGGGCCAAAGGAGAAGTTTGCCGCGTGAAAATGAAGGAGAAGCTGCAGCTGGAGCTGAGCTGACCTAGGCGCACAGGCAAAGCTGGGGCAGCAGGAACAGCCCGAGATCTAGCGGACCACCCCCCGGCCACCTTCCGCGCCCCCTTCCCTCCACCCCCTCCTGCTCCCAAGCTACTCCCATGCTCGCCGCCCACACCTCACAAATCCTTGGAGGCGGCGTCTCCTGAGCCAGCTCGGAAACTAGTATTCTACTAAAGAACTATTGTGATTCTAGCAATGGAAGAAACTGTAGCACTGATGTGGAGACAGTGGCCACGGGAGTTGCTGAGGGCAGGGAGAGGGAAGAAGAGGTGTGATGTGGGGGCATTTTCGGGACTTGGAGTTGTCCTGAAGGATATCGCAGGGACAGATGCCGGACATTGTATAACCTGCCATAACCCACTGAATGGACTGGGGGAGATGGTAAGCTACAATGTAAACTATCATCCGTGCGGTGCAGCAGGGCTCCAAGATGTATTCACCAAATGCAATGAATGTGCCACAGTGATGAAAGAGGTTGTTGATGTGGGAGGAGTGGGGGGTATGGGGAGTGGGGCATATGGGAACCTTATATTTTTTAATGTAACTTTTTTTGTGATCTATGTATCTTTTTTAAAAATGCAATTAGAAATAGATAGATAACAGAGATGTATTCACCAAATGCAATGAATGTCTCATGATGATGGAGGAGGTTGTTGCTATGGGGGGAGAAGTGGGGTGAGGGGGGTGGGGGGTATATGGGGACCTCATATTTTTTTAATGTAACATTAAAAAATAAATTAAAAATATATTTTCAAAAAAGAAATAGAGATAGAAGATAGATAGATAGATAGATAGAGACATACATACATACATACATACATACATACATACATACATACATACATAGATAAAATCCACACGGAGACGAATGGTGAGCCAGGAGCTCCCGAGATCCGAGATCTGCTCCCACAGAGGCAGGATCTGCGTCTCTGCTGGGCTCAGAGGAGAAGCCCCTGGAGAGGGGCAGGCGCACAGGCAGAGGGACCACCGAGGGCGTCTGATTCCCACAAGGTGATCCGCTCAACCCATCCTGTCCGCCCCTTTTCCTGACCCTGGGCCTGGACTATTCATTCCCTGGAGAAGGTGATTGTCCGACCACGTGATTTCTGTACTTTAGTTTTATTGTGGTGAAAGAAGTAAAATGTGTAACTTTCCATTTTACCAATTTTTTATTTATATTTTTATTCAATATTTTTTAAGACACATAGATCACAAAAAGGCTACATTAAAAAATATGAGGTTCTCCTATCCCCCACTCCCCACCCCACACCCACTCCTCCCACATCAACAACCTCTTTCATCATTGTGGCACATTCACTGCATTTGGGGAATACATTTTGGAGCACTGCTGCACTGCATGGATATAATAGTTTACATTGTAGTCCACACTCTCCCCCAGTCCATTCAGTGGGTTAGGGCAGGATAGATAATGTCCTGCATTTGTCCCTGCAACATCATTCAGGACAACTCCAAGTCCCGAAAATGTCCCCACATCACATCTCTTCTTCCCTCGCCCTGCCCTCAGCAACTCCCGGGGCCACTTTCTCCACATCCATGCTACAATTTCTTCCATTACTAGTCACAATAGTTCCATAGTAGAACACCAGTAAGTCCACTCTAATCCATACTCTATTCCTCCATCCTGTGGACCCTGGGATGGTGATGTCCACTCCACCTCTATATCAAGAGGGGTTTTAGATTCCACATGGATGCTGGATGCAATCCTCCTGCTTGCAGCTGTAGGCACTCTTGGCTCCCTGGTGTGGTGGTTGACCTTCTTCACCTCCCTGTTAGCTGACCTGGGTAAGTCCAACAAACCAGGGGGTAGGAGTTGCAACTCTGCTGAGACTCAGGGCTCAGCTGGCGCATGGACAGCCCAGAGATTCAAGTCTCCTGTTACCCATTTTTAAGTGTACGCCTCTGTGGTATTTTTACAGTCACAACGTAATTGTCACCTCCATCCATTAGCAGCTCTTCTTCGTCACCCCAAACTCTGCCCCACAAAGCTGTAACCTCCCAGCCCCACCCCTGCCCTGACAGCCTTCCCACCCTTTGGATTTGCCTCTTCCAGATATTTCACATAAGCGGAATCTCACACATCTGCCCCTCACTGCCTGGCTTCTTCCCCTCTGCATGACGTTTTCAAGGACAAGGCAGTTTTCCAAGTGCAGTAAGAAGGTAAACAGGGCAGGGATGGAAATGCTGGATCTCCCTGTTCCCGGGCTCCCGGGACGCCTCTCTCAGGTTTGCACAGGGGGTGCTTCGTACCCACCTTTCTCAGATGCACCAACCGCCACGTTCCTCCCACCCGACCGTGTGGGAAGCAGCTCCAGGCAGCGCCTGGGCATCTCAAAGCCTGCCCAGGATGCCCGTCTCTCCACGGCACAAGGAGCGGCTGCTCGTTACGCCCTCCCCTCGGCTAACGCGGCAAACTGACCGAAGTGGCTTTAGCGCGTCATCGCCCCACTCGTGTCAAACCCTCCACGCTGCACAAAAAAGAAGCAAAAACAATAGAAAAGAATTTTAAAACACCGCACGGCTACAGTAAGATGTTGTGTTTGTTTTTGGACTTTGGGGTACTTATTACATTATTTTATCGTGGCAACATTTATATAGAGCATAAAATTTCCCATGTTAAGTGTACAATTCAGGAGTATTAATTGCCTTCTCAATGTTCTGCCTCTATCACCACCATCTGTAATAAAAACTTTTCCATCACCCAAAACAGAAATTGTGTATCATCAGGAGCTGGCATTTTTTTGCAGGGCCAAAGGCTAAGGAGAGAACCCAGGAAGGGAAGGGCGTGGAGGAGGGACAACCGCAGGTGCCTGCCTGACGCACGCAACGCAAGGACAAGAGTGGACACAGGGACCTTGAAAGCCTTCCACTAGCATCGCACAAGCTGCATGCTGAGGCTGCTGTTTAAACTGCAGAGGGAAAGCAGATGTGGCTCAAGCAGTTGGGCACCTGCCTACCACACGGACGGTCCTGGGGTCAGTTCCCGGTGCCTCCTAGAGAAGCAAGACAGCAAGACGGCATGAAAAGATGATGCAAACACGGGACATGGGGTGCAGCGATGCCCAGAGATGTACTCACCAGACGCAATGGATGTGACATGATGATGGGGGAGAGTGTTATTGGGAGGGAGTGGTGGGGTGGGGGCGGTGGGGGCGAATGGGGACCTCATATTTTTTTTAATGTAATAGCTTTTAAAAAAATAATAAATTGAGTAGAGTTTGAAAAGAAAAAGAAAAGAAAAGATGATGCAATGAGGAGACACACAAGAAAACACAATGAGAGACACAACAAGCAGGGAGCGGGTGTGGCTCAAGCAATTGAGTGCCTCCCTCCCACATGAGAGGTCCTGCATTCGCTTCCCATTGCATCCTAAAGAAGATGAGCAAGACAGCAAGATGGCACGTAAAGATGACGCAAGGAGGAGACACATGAGGAAACGCAAATGAGAGACACAACAAGTAGGGAGCAGATTTAGTTCAAGCAAGTTACACGTGGGAAATCCTGGGTTCGGTTGCCAGTGTCTCCTGTAAAAGAAGATGAGCAGACACAGCACACAACAAACACAGAGGGAGGCAGACTTGGATCAATGGATAGAGCATCCACCTACCACATGGGAGGCCCAGGGTTCAAACCCAGGGCCTCCTGACCCATGTGCAGCTGGCCCACACTCAGTGCTGATGCACGCAAGGAGTGCTGTGCCACGCAGGGGTGTCCCCCGCCTAGGGGAGCCCCGTGGACAAGGAGTGTGCCCCGTAAGGAGAGCCGCCCAGCACGAAAGAAAGTGCAGCCTGCCCAGGAATGGTGCCACACATACGAAGAGCTGATGCAGCAAGATGACGCAACAAAAAGAAACACAGATTCCCGGTGCTGCTGACAAGAATAGAAGCGGTCACAGAAGAACACACAGCAAGTGGACACAGAGAGCAGACAACTGGGGCAAGGGACGGGTGGGAGGGGAGAGAAATAAATGAAAAATAAGTCTTAAAAAAAAAAAAAAGCAGACACAGAGAGCAGACAGCAAGCCCAAACAATGGGAGGGGGGAAATAAATACACAAAATAAACCTAAAATTTAAAAAAAGAAATTTGCCACATGTAAACAAATAAATTAATCGCAGTGGAGGGCGCTTTCCCCTCCCAGAGGCACGTGTCGTTTGTGGAGCTGTCCTCTGATGGGACCCCTGACCACCTTAAACTCCACAGGGGGAGATGGGGGCTCGTTCCTGTATAAATGCGGTCTGAGAACCAGAGGCAGGTGCCGGCACGAAGGCACTTCAGCATGTTGGGTAAACGCAGCAAAGCCGCATCATGTGTCTGGAGCTCTCCACCTCACCCGTCTAGTCTATAAAAGGAATTGGAAACCCAGAGTCCATCCAAGTCCCAAGAAGTCCACACAGTCCCTGGGAAAGCTTCGCCCACCGCGCCGGCAGCCAGGCGCAGGTGAGCAAAGGAGAGGAAAGCAGGGAGACTGTCTCGTGGACTTGGCAACCACGTCAAGGAGGATCCAGAGAGAAGCCAAGAAATTGACGATGTAGCTCAGCTGCAAATCTGTGCGGGGCACGGCGTTTACAGGAAGAGGCTGAGCCCGAAAGTCTCAGAACAGGTGATTTGGAGAAGCCCCACAAGATGATGGCGTCTGTGCACGTCGGGCCGCCCAAGTTTAGCGCTGAGCCCGGTGCCGACGAGGCCGGTGGTCCAGCAACACATCAAGTACCAAGGAATTTGCTTGGCGTTTCCTGGACAGTTACAGACCTGGGTTTTAAAATTGTTTTCCTCACTGAAATGGCTGGGTTAGGGGGAGGATGGTGGAAGGCTAGGAAAGATTGAAACAAAAAGAGAGCAATTGATACGAACTGCAACATGACAAAGCAACATGAAAACATAGCAGTGGCTACAAACCATAAGAAAAACACAGCAATTGGGAAGCAGATTTGGCTCAATGGATAGAGCGTCTGCCTACCACATGAGAGGTTCAGGGTTCAAACCCAGGGCCTCCTGACCCGTATGGAGCTGGCCCATGTGCAGTGCTGATGTGCACAAGGAGAGTTTTGTCACTCAGGGGTGTCCCCCGTGTAGGGGAGCGCCATGTGCAAGGAGTGTGCCCCGTAAGGAGAGCCACCCAGCGGGAAACAGCCTGCCCAGGAGTGGCACCGCACACACGGAGAGCTGACACAGCAAGATGACGCAACAAAAAGAGACTCAGATTGCCGGTGCCACTGACAAGAATCCAAGTGGGCACAGAAGAACAGGCAACGAATGGACACAAAGAGCAGACAACTTGGGTGGGGGGGGCGGGGAAAGGGAGAGAGATAAATAAAAATAAATCTTTAAGAAAACACAGCAATTGATAGCTACAAACTGTAACATAACAAAGAAGTTGCGTATCAATTGATTCTACTGCTGGATTATCATCTTCATCAAATCAGATCGCTTTCATCTGGTCGGGGAAGGGAAATGTCAGAAACGGAGTTCGTGTTTTAAGAGAAGCCTGCAGGCTTTGTAACGTCATTCTGAATTAGCTGGGTCAGGAAGCGGCGGGAGGCGAGGGGCTGATTCGGGTTCAAGTTGGAAAGCAAAGCGAAACACTCTCCTCCTGGAGAATGGGCAGGTGGGAAAGGCTCCCGCTGACGGCAGGAAGACAGCCAAGGCCAAAGTGTCTCACAGCTGGAAGCGCGCGGCGCCTGTTTCCACAGAGTACACCGCCATCGTGTGGCTGGCGGGAAAGCGAGCACCAGAGCCGGCTGCTCAGGACCCCAAGGAGTACGTGGGGAGAGGGGGGGGGCCCAGCCGTGCGCCCCTTCCTCTGCCCACCATGGAAAACAACGGGGGACGCTCTCTGTGCCAGCCTCGCCATCAAACCTGCTGCGTGAAGCCACCGCCAGTGGACTGCGGCCCAGATACTCTGGTGCTGCTGTTTTGGTTTCTTGGGGTTTTGTTTTAAATGTATGTTTTATTTTTAAAAGATACTTCGATTACATAAAATGCTAGATAAAAACGTATAAGGGATTCCCATATGCCCCAGTCCCCACTCCTCCCACTTTTCCCACACCTACGCCACTCCCCACAGCCCCCACTCTTCCCACATCAACAACTTCTTTCGTTAGTGTGGTACCGCCAATGCAATTATGAACACATTTTTAAGAACTGCCGTACGATATGGATTACAGTTTATATTGTAATTTTGTTGTTGTTGTTTGTTTTTCGTTCATTTATTTCTCTCCCCTTCCCCCCCTCCCCGCCCCCAGTTGTCTGCTCTGTGTCCATTTGCTGTGTGTTCTTCTGTGACCACTTCTCTCCTTATCGGCAGCACCAGGAATCTGTGTTTCCTTTTGTTGCGTCATCTTGCTGTGTCAGCTCTCCGTGTGTGTGGCGCCACTCCTGGGCAGGCTGCACTTTCTTTCACGCTGGGCTGCTCTCCTTACGGGGCGCACTCCTTGCACGTGGGGCTTCCCTATGTGGGGACACCTCTGCGTGGCATGGCACTCCTTGCGCGCATCAGCTCTGCGCATGGGCCAGCTCCACACGGGTCAAGGAGGCCCGGGGTTTGAACCGCGGACCTCCCACGTGGTAGATGTATGCCCTATCCATTGAGCCAAGTCCACTTCCCTACATTGTAGTTTACATTCTCTCCCACTCAGTTCTGTAGGTTATGGCTGGATATAATGACCTGTATCTGTCTTTGCAATGTCATTTAGGACAATTCCCAAGTCCTGAAACTGCCCCCACATCCCACCTCTTTTTCCCTTTCCCTGATTTAAGCATCTCCAGTGGCCACTGTCTCCACATCAATGATATGATTTCTTCCATTGCTAGAATCACAACAAGTCTATAGGAGAATACCAGTAAATCCACTCTAATCCATCGTTCACTCCCCAATCCTGAGGATTCTGGGATGGTGATGCCCACATCTCCTCTAATTGAGAGGGGGCTCAGATCCTACACAGCTGATGGATGGACTCTCTTGCTTGCTATTGTAGGCTCTCTCGTTGACCCTCCTCACCTCCTCATTAGTTGTCCTGGGTGAGTCCAATAAACTGGAGAGTAGGAGTTGCAACTCTGCTGAGGCTCAGGGCCCAGCTGGCACATGGACAGCCCAGAGATTCAAGTCTCCTGGACATATGCCTACCAATTATTCTGTTTTGAAGGAATCGTGTCTTTTCTCAATTATAGAGGTCCTTATTTTTAGGAAAAGCACCCTGAAATAGTCTGAACCTTTGAAAGCATTTTCAAATGGTACAGAAAAAATGGATCTATACCTATACAAGCACGCCACCTACACAAATTCACCATCTTCCCTCGCCATTCACAGGTGACGTACTTGCAAATTGGCCTACTCTGTCAGATTTCCTCATTTCCCCCAAATCAGTCCCCATGCCTTTTGCAGTTTTAGCAGAAACGCACAGGGAGGTGAAAAATCTGAATCGCCCACTGGACTGCCTTCTCAGTAAAAAGTGTCGTTTTCGCAATCTATTTAGTACCACGTTTCTCTCACTGTTGTGCCTTTTTCAGGTGGTTCCACAATTTTAATGTCCAGGGGTGGTGCTGAAGTCCAGCCTTCCTAAGAGCAAGACAGCCGCGCTGAGAAAACACGCGTGCTAGCTCAGTTTCGTTCAAGCGTGCGGGACGATCCTGCCGGGTGTGAGTCCAAAGCTAATGAATCAGCAACATCTATCAAAGCAGGTGTGTCCGAACAGAAACACACTTAAAGCAAGGTCATGAATCGATCGCGGGATGAAAATGTGAGCCGAGGCCGCACGAGCGTCACGCTATATTTCCCCGGGGCAATAGCTCAGGATTGTCTATTCCGTAGTTTGCAGCAACTTTATAGAATACAAATAGAGAGAATGGACGGTACCTATATCTGCAGATGGCTGCGGGTAAGCAAGTGATCCTTGCGCTATCAGCCCCTGCTCCCCAGCCCCCATCCCTCTCCCTCCCAGGCTGCTCTGGATACACGAGTTCTACACGGTCCTGGGGAGACGGGGAGGGACCATGGAGGGAGAAGAAAGAGGGAGGGAAGGAGGGGGATGGGAGGAAAAGAGGGTGGGAAGGGAAGGGAGGGAGAGTGGAAGGAGGGAAGGGGAGGTGGAGGGAGGAAAGAGGAGATGAAGGTTGGAGGGAGAGAGAGAAGGAAGAGGGAGGGAGGGGCTCTTCATCTAGAGAAGGAAAGAGAAGGGGTGGGAAGAAACGAGAATCTCTAAAGTCTCCTTCTAGGAGGATGAGAATATTCTGAAATTAGAAAGAGGTGATGGTTGCACACCATTGCTAACGTGCTAAGTGCCGCAGAATTGTACACTTTAACATAGTTTTATGTGATACGAACTTCACCTCATTGAAAAGTAAATTCTAGAACCAAATTGTCCAAGTTGCAGATCTCTCAAACAAATGACGATGATCCAGGAGAGCAGGCATAAAGGCTCCCAGTTCCATTTCCGTCCAACCTAAGTAGCTGTGGGGAACAATCTCAAGGGTAGGCAACATCTAGGCTTAACGATGAAAGAGAAAGGGTCAGCACGCAGGGAAAACGGGCAAATGTTCTGAGACTTGAGAATCAGATTTAGATGCAACATCGCCTTCCGCGCAATGCTTCTGACGGCTGTGAAAGGAGCAAGCGGTGATCTCCACGCTGGGACCGCTCTTACCTTGAATGCCTGCAGGCACAGGCCAAGGGTTTTCAGAGCCGTGGATCAAACACCCACCCAAAGGGGATTTTAAGAGAGGAGTTTCATTGACTATTGCACTGCTTCCAATTTTTGACATCATCAAGTTGGTGCAAACAACCCATTCTGAGCTGCTCAGGCTGCCAGGCAGTGGAGTCTCCTGATGGACGTCATGAAGTATCACTCTTAGCTGGAAGACTTTGTGGTTTTACTCATTTTCAGGTGGTGGCAACAGGAATCCATTCCCCATTACTGATAGGAACTGCCCTTCGTCATCAGCACAGGAACCCATCCTTGGTCATCATCAACAGGAACCTGTCCATCATCATCATTGAGAGGAGCTCTTCCTTCATCATCATTAATAAGCACCTATCCATCATCATCGTCATCAAGAGGAAGCCGTCCTTCATTGTCCTCATCAGCAGGGACCTGTCCATCCTCATCATCGAGAGGAACCCATCCTTCATCATCATTATTAAGAAGAATCCATCCTTCATCATCCTTATCAACAGGAACCCATCCCTCATCATCCTCAACAGGAACCCATTCTTTGCCATCACAGGAACCCGTCCTTCATCATCATCATTGACAGGAACCCATCCTCTGTCATCATCTACAGGGACCTGTTTTCCTCCATCATCATCAACAGGAATCTGTCCTTCATCATCATCGACAGGAACCCATCCTGCATGTTCATTGATGGGAACCCATCCTTTATCATCATCATCTACAGGAACCCATTCTTCATCATCATCAACAGGAACCCATTCTTCACCATCACAGAAACCCATCCTTCATCATTATCATTGACAGGAACCCATCCTCATCATCATCACAGGAACCCATTGTTCATCAACAGGAACCCATCCATCATCATCACCTACAGGAACCCATTCTCCTTCATCATCCTCAACAAGAACCCATTGTCCTTCATCATCAACAGGAACTGGTCATCCATCATCATCAACAGGAACCCCTCCTTCATCATCATCATTGACAGGAACCCCTCCTTCATCATCTTTGATGGAAACCAGTCCTTCATCATCATCAACAGGAACCTGTCCATTACCATCATCGACAAGAATCCATCCATCGTCATCATCTGCAAGAAGCTATCCATCATCATCATTGAAAGAAAACCCCTCTTCACCGTCATCATAGGAACCCATCTTTCATCCTCAACAAGAAGTTGTCCTTCATCATCATAGGACCCCCCCCCCTCATCATCACAGGATCCCATTCTTCATCACCATTACAGGAACCCATCCTCCATCATCATCTACAGGGACCTGTTTTCCTCCCTCATCATCAACAGGAATCTGTCCTTCATCATCATCGACAGGAACCCATCCTTCATGTTCATTGATGGGAACTCATCCTTTATCATCATCATCTACAGGAACCCATTCTTCATCATCATCACAAGAACCCACCCTTTATCATCATCCACAGGAACCTGTCCTGCATCATCACCTCATCACTGGTCATTTCTGAAGGGTTCTCGTTTTTATCCTCACCACCCCCAGGACAGCAGAATAACCGCCCTCATCTTATCCAGCAGGTTACAGAAGTCTGGGCCCATGGAATTCAGGTCCTTCTAAGAGAAATGTTTCACCTTTCAAGAGATGTTCCTTTGGTCTTTGGACCCCAGAACCACAAAAGACCATGTCAGACAAGGTCTCTGTACCCTAAAATCAGAGAACTGCTACCCACACAGGGTGGACTTGGGGTATTTGTTGATGGCATGAATGATGAGTGAATTGAGGGAGTGAGAGAGGGAGGAGAAGGAGAGAGAAGAAAGAAGGAAGATGGGGGAGAGGGGAAGGAGGGAGGGAAGCAGGGAGGGTGAGACTGGAAAATTCAGTGCCCTGTGGAAGGTGCTGCAGCATGAGAAGGCTTCAGACTAGAAGCTAAGGGTCTTCCTTCCCTCCTTCCTTCCTCTTCCCAACTATCCATTCTCCCTCTCCTCCCTCTCTCCCTCCCTCCTTCCTTTCCTCCCTCCCTCTTCCTTCCCTGCCCCTCCCTCCTTCCCTCCTCCTCCCCCCATGCACTCTCTTTGGGGGTGCAGGGAGAGAGCAGAGAGGTTGGTGTTAGTTCTCTTGGGCACCCTCTGACAGCTGGTTCCTGGGACCTGGAGTTTTCTGGAATGAGGAGGAATTCTCCCCCGCCCTCACCTCCCCAAACACAGCTGAGTGTCCAGTACCCCTCGTCCATCACACACCCCAGCCTCTCGCACCCACCCTCCCTCTGGTCCAGCTCAGAGCTCACAGACCTCAGCATCGCCCGTGCCCCATAAACCCTGCCTTCTCCTGCCCTCATCACCTTCTCTAATCCCACAGGTGGTGACCTCAGGCGTTCACCTCGCCCGCCTCCTCCCAAACATCTGAGCCTGCTGCAGAGATCCTCACCTCCCCATGCCCTGGTTTCACGCTCAGTCCCCCCAAGGACCCCACACAGGCCCAGGGGTCCTGCATGTCGCCTTGGTGGGGTCCTGCAGCTCTGTCCACATCCGTCCTGGCTTCACTCTTTGGGTCTCTGTCCAAGCTCCTCCCTGCCCATCACCCTGCAGGGGACCTCAGCTCACACCTGTCGGGAAAGGAGAGGATTTCAGAGCCCTTGCCTTCTCTTCTCGTTGCCATCTGCATCGGGCAAAGTTGCCTGTCCAACTGCACCCCCTTCCCGCCTTCTCAGGGACCCCTCTACCTTTATGACCCCCCGCTGCTGTGGGCGCTGGACCCTCGCCTCTCTTCCGCCCACTCCCCAGTAACAGCTGACACCCAGGCATCCCTACACATAGAGGCATTCCTACCCAGCCAGGAGTCCCTCCCCACCCAGGCACCCCTCCCCACCCAGGCACTCCTCCCCACCCAGGCACCCCTACACACCCAGGGGCCCCTCCCTACCCAGGGACCCCTACCCACCCAGGCACCCCTCCCCACCCAGGGACCCCTACACACCCAGGCACCCCTCCCCACCCAGGGACCCCTCCCCACCCAGGCACCCCTACACACCCAGGGGCCCCTCCCTACCCAGGGACCCTTACCCACCCAGGCACCCCTCCCCACCCAGGGACCCCTACACACCCAGGCACCCCTCCCCACCAAGGGACCCCTCCCCACCCAGGCACCCCTACCCACCCAGGCACCCCTACCCTCCCAGGCACCCCTCCCCACCCAGGGACCCCTCCCCACCCAGGCACCCCTACCCTCCCAGGCACCCCTCCCCACCCACGGACCCCTCCCCTCCCAGACATCCCTAACCTCCAGGCACCCCTACACACTCAGGCACCCCTACCCACCCAGATATCCTTCCCCACCCAGGCACCCCTACCCACCAGACGCCCCTACCCACCAGACATCCCTACCCACCCAGCACCCCTACCCACCAGGCACCCGTACCCACAAGACGCCCCTACCCACCAGACATCCCTACCCACCAGACACGCCTACCCACCCAGCACCCCTACCCACCAGACGCCCCTACCCACCAGACAACCCTACCCACCAGACACCCCTACCCACCAGACACCCCTACCCACCCAGCACCCCTACCCACCAGACACCCCTACCCACCAGACACCCCTACCCACCAGACGCCCCTACCCACCAGGCACCGCTACCCACCAGGCAGCCCTACCCACCAGACGCCCCTACCCACCAGGCGCCCCTACCCACCAGACGCCCCTACCCACCAGGCACCCCTACCCACCAGGCACCCCTACCCACCAGGCACCCCTACCCACCCGGCACCCCTACCCACCCAGGCACCCCTACCCACCAGGCACCCCTACCCACCAGGCACCCCTACCCACCAGACGCCCCTGCCCACCAGGCACCCCTACCCACCAGACACCCCTACCCACCAGACACCCCTACCCACCAGGCACCCCTACCCACCAGGCATCTCTACCCACCAGGCATCCCTACCCACCAGGCACCCTACCCACCAGACATCCCCTACCCACCACACGCCCCTACCCACCCAGCACCCCTACCCACCAGACACCCCTACCCACCAGACGCCCCTACCCACCCAGACACCCCTACGCACCAGGCACCCCTACCCACCAGACACCCCTACCCACCAGGCATCCCTACCCACCAGACACCCCTACCCACCAGACACCTCTACCCACCAGACGCCCCTACCCACCAGGCACCCCTACCCACCAGGCACCCCTACCCACCCAGCACCCCTACCCACCAGACACCCCTACCCACCAGACGCCCCTACCCACCAGACACCCCTACCCACCAGGCACCCCTACCCACCAGGCACCCCTACCCACCAGACGCCCCTACCCACCGGACGCCCCTACCCACCAGGCACCCCTACCCACCAGACATCCCTACCCACCAGACGCCCCTGCCCACCAGACACCCCTACCCACCCAGCACCCCTACCCACCAGGCACCCCTACCCACCAGGCACCCCTACCCACCCAGCACCCCTACCCACCAGACACCTCTACCCACCAGGCATCCCTACCCACCCAGCACCCCTACCCACCAGACACCCCTACCCACCCGGCACCCCTACCCACCAGACAGCCCTACCCACCAGACACCCCTACCCACCAGGCACCCCTACCCACCCAGCACCCCTACCCACCAGACACCCCTACCCACCAGGCACCCCTACCCACCAGACACCCCTACCCACCCGGCACCCCTACCCACCAGGCACCCCTACCCACCAGACGCCCCTACCCACCAGGCGCCCCTACCCACCAGACGCCCCTACCCACCCAGCACCCCTACCCACCAGGCGCCCCTACCCACCAGACGCCCATACCCACCCAGGCACCCCTACCCAACCAGCACCCCTACCCACCCAGCACCCCTACCCACCAGACACCCCTACCCACCCAGCACCCCTACCCACCAGGCGCCCCTACCCACCAGGCGCCCCTACCCACCCAGCACCCCTACCCACCAAACACCCCTACCCACCAGGCACCCATACCCACCACACACCCCTACCCACCAGGCATCCCTACCCACCAGACACCCCTACCCACCAGGCACCCCTACCCACCAGACACCCCTACCCACCCGGCACCCCTACCCACCCGGCACCCCTACCCACCAGGCAACCCTACCCACCAGACACCCCTACCCACCAGGCATCCCTACCCACCAGACGCCCCTACCCACCAGACGCCCCTACCCACCCAGCACCCCTACCCACCAGGCGCCCCTACCCACCAGACGCCCATACCCACCCAGGCACCCCTACCCAACCAGCACCCCTACCCACCAGACACCCCTACCCACCCAGCACCCCTACCCACCAGGCGCCCCTACCCACCAGGCGCCCCTACCCACCCAGCACCCCTACCCACCAGACACCCCTACCCACCAGGCACCCCTACCCACCACACACCCCTACCCACCAGGCATCCCTACCCACCAGACACCCCTACCCACCAGGCACCCCTACCCACCAGACACCCCTACCCACCAGGCACCCCTACCCACCCAGCACCCCTGCCCACCCAGACACCCCTACCCACCAGACACCCCTACCCACCCGGCACCCCTACCCACCAGACAGCCCTACCCACCAGACACCCCTACCCACCAGGCACCCCTACCCACCCAGCACCCCTACCCACCAGACACCCCTACCCACCAGGCACCCCTACCCACCAGACACCCCTACCCACCCGGCACCCCTACCCACCAGGCACCCCTACCCACCAGACGCCCCTACCCACCAGGCGCCCCTACCCACCAGACGCCCCTACCCACCCAGCACCCCTACCCACCAGGCGCCCCTACCCACCAGACGCCCATACCCACCCAGGCACCCCTACCCAACCAGCACCCCTACCCACCCAGCACCCCTACCCACCAGACACCCCTACCCACCCAGCACCCCTACCCACCAGGCGCCCCTACCCACCAGGCGCCCCTACCCACCCAGCACCCCTACCCACCAAACACCCCTACCCACCAGGCACCCATACCCACCACACACCCCTACCCACCAGGCATCCCTACCCACCAGACACCCCTACCCACCAGGCACCCCTACCCACCAGACACCCCTACCCACCCGGCACCCCTACCCACCCGGCACCCCTACCCACCAGGCAACCCTACCCACCAGACACCCCTACCCACCAGGCATCCCTACCCACCAGACGCCCCTACCCACCAGACGCCCCTACCCACCCAGCACCCCTACCCACCAGGCGCCCCTACCCACCAGACGCCCATACCCACCCAGGCACCCCTACCCAACCAGCACCCCTACCCACCAGACACCCCTACCCACCCAGCACCCCTACCCACCAGGCGCCCCTACCCACCAGGCGCCCCTACCCACCCAGCACCCCTACCCACCAGACACCCCTACCCACCAGGCACCCCTACCCACCACACACCCCTACCCACCAGGCATCCCTACCCACCAGACACCCCTACCCACCAGGCACCCCTACCCACCAGACACCCCTACCCACCAGGCACCCCTACCCACCCAGCACCCCTGCCCACCCAGACACCCCTACCCACCAGACACCCCTACCCACCAGGCACCCCTACCCACCAGGCACCCCTACCCACCCAGCACCCCTACCCACCAGACACCCCTACCCACCAGACACCCCTACCCACCAGGCACCCCTACCCACCAGACACCCCTACCCACCAGGCACCCCTACCCACCCAGCACCCCTACCCACCCAGCACCCCTACCCACCAGGCACCCCTACCCACCAGGCGCCCCTACCCACCAGACGCCCCTACCCACCAGGCTCCCCTACCCACCAGACATCCCTACCCACCCAGCACCCCTACCCACCAGGCACCCCTACCCACCAGACGCCCCTACCCACCCGGCACCCCTACCCACCAGACACCCCTACCCACCAGGCACCCCTACCCACCAGGCACCCCTACCCACCCGGCACCCCTACCCACCAGGCACCCCTACCCACCAGACACCCCTACCCACCCAGCACCCCTACCCACCAGACACCCCTACCCACCAGACACCCCTACCCACCAGACACCTCTACCCACCAGGCATCCCTACCCACCAGACACCCCTACCCACCAGACACCCCTACCCACCAGAAACCCCTACCCACCAGGCACCCCTACCCACCAGACACCCCTACCCACCCGGCACCCCTACCCACCAGACGCCCCTACCCACCAGGCGCCCCTACCCACCAGGCGCCCCTACCCACCCGGCACCCCTACCCACCAGACACCCCTACCCACCAGGCACCCCTACCCACCCGGCACCCCTACCCACCAGGCACCCCTACCCACCAGACACCCCTACCCACCAGGCGCCCCTACCCACCAGACACCCCTACCCACCCAGCACCCCTACCCACCAGGCGCCCCTACCCACCAGACGCCCCTACCCACCCAGGCACCCCTACCCACCCAGCACCCCTACCCACCCAGCACCCCTACCCACCAGACACTCCTACCCACCCAGCGCCCCTACCCACCAGGCGCCCCTACCCACCAGGCGCCCCTACCCACCCAGCACCCCTACCCACCAGGCACCCCTACCCACCAGACACCCCTACCCACCAGGCATCCCTACCCACCAGGCACCCCTACCCACCAGACACCCCTACCCACCAGGCACCCCTACCCACCAGGCACCCCTACCCACCCGGCGCCCCTACCCACCAGGCGCCCCTACCCACCCGGCACCCCTACCCACCCAGCACCCCTACCCACCAGACACCCCTACCCACCAGACAGCCCTACCCACCAGACACCCCTACCCACCAGGCACCCCTACCCACCCAGCACCCCTACCCACCAGACACCCCTACCCACCAGGCACCCCTACCCACCAGACACCCCTACCCACCCGGCACCCCTACCCACCAGGCACCCCTACCCACCAGACACCCCTACCCACCCGGCACCCCTGCCCACCAGGCACCCCTACCCACCAGACACCCCTACCCACCCAGCACCCCTACCCACCAGACACCCCTACCCACCAGACACCTCTACCCACCAGACGCCCATACCCACCAGACACCCCTACACACCAGGCCCCCTACCCACCAGACGCCCCTACCCAACAGACACCCCTACCCACCCAGCACCCCTACCCACCCAGCACCCCTACCCACCAGACACCTCTACCCACCAGGCACCCCTACCCACCAGACACCCCTACCCACCCGGCACCCCTACCCACCAGACGCCCCTACCCACCAGGCGCCCCTACCCACCCAGCACCCCTACCCACCAGACGCCCCTACCCACTAGACACCCCTACCCACCAGACACCCCTACCCACCAGACACCCCTACCCACCAGACACCCCTACCCACCCGGCACCCCTACCCACCAGACGCCCCTACCCACCAGGCGCCCCTACCCACCCAGCACCCCTACCCACCAGACGCCCCTACCCACCAGACACCCCTACCCACCAGACGCCCCTACCCACCCAGCACCCCTACCCACCAGGCGCCCCTACCCACCAGACGCCCCTACCCACCCAGGCACCCCTACCCACCCAGCACCCCTACCCACCCAGCGCCCCTACCCACCAGACACTCCTACCCACCCAGCGCCCCTACCCACCAGGCACCCCTACCCACCAGGCGCCCCTACCCACCCAGCACCCCTACGCACCAGGCATCCCTACCCACCAGACACCCCTACCCACCAGACACCCCTACCCACCAGACACCCCTACCCACCAGGCATCCCTACCCACCAGACACCCCTACCCACCAGGCACCCCTACCCACCCAGCACCCCTACCCACCAGGCACCCCTACCCACCAGACACCCCTACCCACCAGACACCTCTACCCACCAGACGACCCTACCCACCAGACACCCCTACACACCAGGCCCCCTACCCTCCAGGCGCCCCTACCCACCAGACACCTCTACCCACCAGGCATCCCTACCCACCAGACACCCCTACCCACCAGACAGCCCTACCCACCAGACACCCCTACCCACCAGGCACCCCTACCCACCAGACACCCCTACCCACCAGACACCCCTACCCACCAGGCACCCCTACCCACCAGACGCCCCTACCCACCAGGCACCCCTACCCACCAGGCACCCCTACCCACCCAGCACCCCTACCCACCAGACACCCCTACCCACCAGGCACCCCTACCCACCCAGCACCCCTACCCACCAGGCACCCCTACCCACCAGACACCCCTACCCACCAGGCGCCCCTACCCACCAGACACCCCTACCCACCAGACGCCCCTACCCACCAGACACCCCTACCCACCCAGCACCCCTACCCACCAGGCGCCCCTACCCACCAGACGCCCCTACCCACCCAGGCACCCCTACCCACCCAGCACCCCTACCCACCCAGCACCCCTACCCACCAGACACTCCTACCCACCCAGCGCCCCTACCCACCAGGCGCCCCTACCCACCAGGCGCCCCTACCCACCCGGCACCCCTACCCACCAGGCACCCCTACCCACCAGACACCCCTACCCACCAGGCATCCCTACCCACCAGATACCCCTACCCACCAGGCATCCCTACCCACCAGACACCCCTACCCACCCAGCACCCCTACCCACCAGGCACCCCTACCCACCAGGCACCCCTACCCACCCGGCACCCCTACCCACCAGGCACCCCTACCCACCAGACACCCTACCCACCCAAGGATCCCCACCCACCCAGGCACCCCTGCCCATCCCTCGCCATCACGCCTCACCACCCGCTCTCCCTCCTCCTCCCCTCCCCTCTCCCACCGCCCTCCCCAGCCCCCCTCTGCACCCCCCAGCCTCAGCTCCGTGCTGCTCATCAAAGGCTCTCCCTCCCGCCCCGGGAGACCTAGCCGGCCGCCGGCCCACGGAAAGTGGCCCCACAGTCCCGCACGCCGTAGGTTTCCCCCAACGCCGCCAACGCACCATCCCTCCTCCTCTGCCAGACCCTAAACTGTGGAGTTTCCAAGGCCCAGCCCTGTCCTCTTGTCCTTCTCCTCTGCTTCAAGTTCAAGGCCATCTCAGGAATCGTCAGCCAACAGGTGCGGCGTCGGATGTGGCAGACGCCCTGCTCGTGGCAACGTGACGCTGCGCGGCTGCTGGGGAAACTCTTGATTGTCCTCAGAAAGTTGGCCATTGACGTACCACGTGGCCAGGCAATTCCACCCCAGAGGTGGTGGAAAAACGCACAATACGCAGAAGCGTGTACCCAGTGCTCCCAGCACGTTGTTTCACAGTGGCAAAGGGTGGAAACCGCCCGAGCGTCCACAGATGGACGAATGGATACGCAAGATGTGCTCTCCAAGCAAGGCACTGTTATCCAGCCCTGAAAAGAAGGAGGTCCTCGTCAAGGGCCCAGCCTTCCAACCTCAGAAACAGTAAGCTCGGAGAAAGAAGCCGGGCATCTGCGACAGGATGTCACGGATTTTAAAACTGACCATGAGGTGCAGTGGTGCTCAGAGATGTATTCACCCAGTGCGATGAATGTCTCATGACGACGGAGGAGGTGGTTGTTATGGGGGGAGGAGTGGGGTGAGGGGGTATATGGGAACCTCCTATTTTTTGAATGGAATATTAAAAAAAAAACAAAGACAAAAAATAAAATAAAATAAAATTGCAGAGGGTGGACCCTTAGAGCCAGAAAGTAGGATAGCCTTCGCCTAGGGCTGGGGAGGCAGGGGGAGTGCGGTGGGCAAGATAAGGGCGCAGGGTCTCTGTGTGCTAATCGCTGGAGCCAGTGACCGCCTTACGTGGCAGATGGGAACAATGTCGCCAAGCAGCTGAGCCGAGATGGGAAGCCTGCTGGGCTAGCTGGGTGGGCTCACCGAAAGAAGGGGGAAGGTAGAAGGGAAGGGTCAGGCGGGGAGGGGAGGGGGGAGAGGGGAAGGGAGAGGCAGAGGCAGGAGAGCCTTAGAGACGCCACACGCTGGCTTTGAAGGTGGAGGGGGTCCCTGGCACCCAGGCACAGGGGCCCTCTGGAAGCTGGCAACGGAAGGAAAAGCTCCCGGAAGGAATCTGCCCTGCCCACAGCTTGCCGTGGCCCAGGGACTCCCAGTTGGTACCTCTGTCCCCAGAAGTGTGAGAGCACCTGCGTGGTTTTGGGTGGCTGCGTGATGTCGCCTGTTAGAGCCGCCACAGGACACCCGGCGAGAGGGACGGCTAACGGGGTGCTTTGGGGCGATGGCAACGCTCTGGGGTTAGATACAGGGGGTGGCTGCACCACGCTGTGAACGTGCAAAAAGAGTCACACACTTTAAGGGGTGACTCCTAGCTGCGTAACGCCGTTGTTTTTAAGTTAGCCCTCCCATGACCATTTTGAGAACCCACCCTGTCCATCGCGCCAGTACACGCCGTGATGGTTACGCTGTTGTGTCAACTCGGCCAGGTCGTTGTGCCCAGCTGTTTGGCCAAGCAAGCACTGGGCTAACTGTAATACAAGGGCACTTATGGGCCAGGTCCTCACGGGGCGAGCAGACCCGGGGTTTGAACCGCGGACCTCCCATGTGCTAGGCGGATGCCCTATCCATTGGGCCAAGTCCGTGCAGGGGTGTCCCCTGCGTAGGGGAGCCCCACACGCAAGGAGTGCGCCCCGTAAGGAGAGCCGCCCAGCACGAAAGAAAGTGCAGCCTGCCCAGGAATGGCGCCGCACACACGGAGAGCTGACACAACAAGATGACGCAACAAAAAGAGACACAGATTCCCGGTGCCGCCGATAAGGATAGAAGCAGTCACAGAGAAACATGCAGCGAATGGATACAGACAATAGACATCTGGGGGGGGCGAGGGAGAGAAATAAAAAATAAATCTTAAAAAAAAAAAAAACAAGGGCATTTATGGACTTGAGTCACCACTGACTTCACTGCCGTGGTAAATCATAGATAGCTGGTTATATTGACATCAATCAGGGAGATTGCCATCAGCAATGTATTAGCCAGCCAAAGGGGTGCTGATGCAAAATACCAGAAACTGGCTGGTTTTTATAAAGGATATTTATCTGGGGTAGGAGTTTACAGATACCAGGCCATAAAGCGTAAGTTACTTCCCTCACCAAAGTCAATTTGGAGCAAGACGGCTGCCGGCGTCTGTGAGGGCTCAGGCTTCCTGGGTTCCTCCCTTCCAGGGTCTTGCTTCTCTCTGGGCTCAGGGTTCCTCTCTTTCCAGGGCTTGCTTCTTCTTGGGCTCAGGGTTCCTCTCTTCCTGGGGCTTGCTTCTCTTTTCTCTGTGAGCTTACTTCCCGGGGCTCCAGCTTAAGGCTTCAGCATCCAACGCCAACATCAAAACTCCAACATCAAAAACCCCCAACTCTGTCCTTTGCACCTTTTGTCCGTGAGTCCCCACCCACCAAGGGACAGGGACTCAACGTCCTAATGACGTGGCCCAATCAAAGCCCTAATCATAATTTAATCATGCCCAGTAATAGGCCAGATTACAGACATAAACCAATATCCACTTTTGGAATTCATAACTAGATCAAACTGCTACAGGCAATGAGTGACACTTTATCCAACCAGTTGAGAGCCTTAAAAGGGGAAATGGGGAAGCGGACTTGGCCCAGTGGTTAGGGCATCCGTCTACCACATGGGAGGTCCGCGGTTCAAACCCCGGGCCTCCTTGACCCATGTGGAGCTGGCCCATGTGCAGTGCTGATGCACGCAAGGAGTGCCCTGCCACGCAGGGGTGTCCCCCGCGTAGGGGAGCCCCACGCACAAGGAGTGCGCCCCGTAAGGAGAGCCACCCAGCATGAAAGGAAGTGCAGCCTGCCCAGGGATGGCGCCGCCCACACGGAGAGTTGATGCAACAAGATGACCCACCAAAAAGAAATAGAGATTCCCGTGCTGCTGACAACAGAAGCGGACAAAGAAGAACATGCAGCAAATGGACACAGAGAACAGACAACTGTAGGGGGAGGTGAAAGGGAGAGAAATAAATAAAAAATAAATCTTAAAAAAAATAAAAGGGGAAATGATTCTCACACTGCGTGAGAATTTCCCAGCTCATCTCTGGACAGCCGACATCTCCCGGAACTCGTCAAGAACCTTCGTTGGACTTTCACGGGAGCCCCCGGTTGCACCTGCCTGTGGAACCCAGACCTGTGCATCCCCACAGCTGCGTGAGAGGCTCAGATAATATCTCCCACTCTTGACAGATACCCCCTGTCGATCCTGTTTCCCTAGAGAACCCTGACTGACACACGCCCTCACGTTTGGACTCCACGCCCTGCTCCCCGTCTCCGTGGACACGCGTGGGAACCTCGTGGAGCCTGCGCAGGACGGCCCGAGCCCGTGCTCACTCCAGGACCACCATCGCCACACCCCACCTCCCAGGCCGCCAGCAAGCCCTGCGGCTGCTACACCCAAAATGGGCCCCGGCGTGGCCCCCAGCCCCGCTCGCTGGACGCCGCCCATCCCGGCCGTGGCGCTGTGTGTTCCCCCACGCGTCGACCAGCGGTTCGACACGAGCGAGTTGGGAAGCTTTGCCGGCCTCCTGTCTTAGAGGACACGGGGGACGAGAGCTTCTCCAGAATCTGGGGAGAGGTGGTCACTCTGCCACCGCCGCGGGGAGCCCGGGGACGGCGCAGGGCGTGTCTGCGTGCCTGAGAAGGCCTCAGCCCAGAGCGCAGGTGGGCAGAGGGATTTCCCACCTGGATGGCACTCTGCAGGTGTGAGCTGTTGGACTTGGGGTCATCGTGCTCTCGGACTGCCACAGGGACGGGTGGGTATGGGCTGGACAGAGAGACCCTTGCCCGTTTAATGAAATCTGAACTCCCTCCCCTGCCCACAAAGCTCCCCGTGCACTGGCCTCTGAACCCACTCCCTGCAGCCCCCTCTTGACCCGCTCTCTTGCTTCTCGGGATGCGCAGAGCCCTTTGCGTGCTCAGAGCCTTTGCGCGTGCTGATCCGCCTGCTTGGTGCTTTTCCCTGCACTCTCTCGTGGTTGGGTCCTCTGTGCATTTTAGGGATTGGCCTTGAGGCTGTGACCCGGTCGGAGAGGTCTCTGTGACCATTGTATGTCAATACCCTTTTTCTTCTGTTCATGAGCGGCAGTTAAATTCTTTTTTTTTCTATTGAAAGAGCTTTATTGATCTAACATTGACATACAATAAATGCATGAATTTAAAATATATATTTTGCTGTCTTTTGACATTCATATATACTTGTGAGCCATTACCATAATCAAGATACTAATTGTGTTCTTTGTATCAAAAACTTGCTTAGGCCCCTTATAATGCTTTTTTTTTCCTATTATTTTTAAATGTTAGATTCTATTTTGTTTGTCTATGTTGTTTCAGTCTCTCTCCTCCAGTGGAGGCACCAAATCTCACTCAGGCCCCAACATATTCCCAGCCCCGAGCAGTTTTCCGGGACATCGTGTTTGCCCAGGGAACATGAGCTGAACTAAACCCAGCAGGGACACGGAGGTGACACTGTCGTAAAAAAAAGACAAACCACTTTCCTGGTGACGCTGTCATAAAAAGGACAAACCACCTTCCGGGGCCTCTTGCAGCCCCCGCCCTGCCTCCCCAGCTCCACGGCTGCACACGCGACGCATCCCGCGCCGGCGCCGTGGACGAAGGCTTCTTGAGGTCGGAGCCTCCGGCCACCCGCCGTGCTGTGGCTTGAGTGGCCCCAGGCCTGGCCGCCCAGCCCGGGCACAGGTGCCAAGGGCCCCGCTCCCTCCTTCGGGGGAGGAATTAGCGGCAGCTGTGAAAACACGCGCCCGCCTGGGTGGCTGGCGCTGGCCTCGGCCGGCCGTTAACGCCTCTGCCCCAGGAGCCGGTCAGGACGTCCAGCAGCCTCGGCGTCTGGCGCAGGCAAGGGCCGGAGGTCCCCGGGAAGGAGGGGGCGGGACCCGCGGTGCTCCGGGGTCCCCCCTTCGGCCCCCGCCCCATACGGCCCTGACCCCGCCGAGGGCCCACCCCCGCCTTCCAGTCGCCCCTGTGCTCACCGCGCGCTCGCCCCATTCAAGCCCAAGAGAACGTGCAGCCCCACGCGGACCTGGCTCTAAGGGGCGGAAAATACCATCGTGGGTCCCCATGTGCTCCCCGGCCAGACGGAGGGTCCGGCTGATGTCCCGGACAC
This sequence comes from Dasypus novemcinctus, assembly GCF_030445035.2. NCBI lineage: Eukaryota > Metazoa > Chordata > Mammalia > Cingulata > Dasypodidae > Dasypus > Dasypus novemcinctus. Next base: position 137,646 of record NC_092216.1, on the reverse strand, counting down.
TGGGCTGCTGGGGAAGGACCGTCCAGCTCGAGACTCACGTCTCGGAAGACCCCGAAGGCATTTTCAGGACTTGGAGTGGTCCTGGGTGGTGCTGCAGGGACAGATGCTGGACGTTGTGTGTCCTGCCATGGCCCACTGGGTGGACTGGGGGAGAGTGTCAACTACAATGTAGACCACTATCCACGTGGTGCAGCAGTGCTCCAAAATGTACTCACCAGGTGCAGTGGATGTGCCACGATGATGAAAGAGGTTGTTGATGTGGGAGGAGTGGGGTGGGGGGTATATGGGAACCTGATATTTTTTTGAATGTAACATTTAAAAGAAAATAAAGAAGAAGAAAAAAGAAGACCGCAAAGAAAATTCCACGTGGAGCCAGGCCTCCCTGCAGAGCCAAAGCTGTGAGAAGGGAGTCCGAGAAAAAAACCACGGAGCTTTTCCACAATTCCGACACAGAATCCGAAAGCCACGAAGCGACCGGCTGCTGTATTTGGCCACCCCCAAATTTGTAACGCCCAGAGATCCACAAAAAAAAAAACCCCAAGGCCAGTCGCGCGGAGGAAATTTTTACGAAAGCTCTGACTCATCAGTGCGTAAGCGGCCACTCTTGGCAGAAAGGGGGACACGCAGCCGTCCCACAGGAAAAATAACAGACTCTCTAAGGACAGCCCCATCGGTGCCCCCAAAGCACAGAGTGAAGCAGCAGTACCCCGTTTCCCACCACAAGCGTTCCCAGAAACAATAACCGGACACCAGATGCGCCCTTTCCCGGCCAGCGGGAGAGCAGCACGGCCGAGCCTTTCGGGAAAGGCACTGGCAGCGGGCATCAAAGCGGGACCGAGTTGGGCGCCGGCCTCTTCCCCGCGGGAAGCCAAACCCAGAGTCGTAACTCAGCGCGCAGGTGGCGACGCCCCAGTGTTGAGCTTGGACGCCAGCGCAGAGTCCAGCTCTGGGCGCCAGCTGCAGACACGCAGGAGCTGCACCGTGAAACACCAGCCTTCGTGTCAAGGCTGCGTTCAGAGGTTTTTCATGGCAGGGGAAGCGCTCATCCCACACTGCGGGAGGAAGCGATGGGGCGAAAGGCAGAGCCCGTGAGCGTGAGGGGGGGGCAGCGGACAGAGCTTGGCTGTGTGCAGACCTGGAGGGGCTGGGTTTCCTTTGGGGGGGGATGAGAATGTCCCGGAACTCGCGCAACGCAATGCCACTGAATCGCGTGCTTTTAAGTGGTTGGCTTTGCGGGATGTGGCTTTCACCTCCCTTGTAAAATTAACAATAGTTTAAGGGCAGAGTAAATCTTCTGGAAGTCGTCTAGGTGGAGAAAAACTCAAGACAAAAATGGATGAGGAAGGGGTGGGGTGGGTGGGGTATATGGGGACCTCATGTTTTTTCAGTGTAACACTTAAAAGAAAATAAAGGAGAAGAAAAAAGAGGAGGATATAATGAGAAAGAGTATGCCAATAAACTAGACAACCTAAAGCCAAAAAAAAAGCAAAAACACTCTCCTATTGGATGCTAATTACCGATGATAATTGCATTAAAAGTGAAAAGAGGGAAACGGACTTGGCCCAGTGGTTAGGGCATCCGTCTACCACATGGGAGGTCTGCCGTTCAAACGCTGGGCCTCCTTGACCCATGTGGAGCTGGCCCATGCGCCGTGCTCATGCACGCAAGGAGTGTCCTGCCACGCAGGGGTGTCCCCCACGTAGGGGAGCCCCATGCGCAAGGAGTGCGCCCCATAAGGAGAGCCGCCCAGCGCAAAAGAAAGTGCAGCCTGCCCAGGAATGGCGCCGCACAGACGGAGAGCTGACACAGCAAGATGACGCAGCAAAAAGAAACACAGATTCCTGTGCTGCTGACAACAACAGAGGCAGACAAAGAAAATGCAGCAAATAGACACAGAGAACAGACAACTGGGGTGGGGAGGGGGGAGAAGGGGAGAGGAAAAAAATAAATAAATCTTAAAAAAAAAAAAAGGTGAAAAGAAAAGCCATGTACATGGGAATCTATTCCTAGGGGTAAATATAGCTATGGATATTGCTACAAATGCTTAGAAAAGCCCGAAGGAAACCCCAAAATGTGCATCTGTAGCTGTCTCTGAAATGCTGGGGTTATTTTCCTCTTTCTGTTTTCAAGATATTCTTTTTATAACTTCACCATGTCTCAGGATTTTCTACAATGAGCCTGCCTGGGTTGTTCTTGCAAGCAGAGGGGAGAACCACGAGTTTCAAAAGCCACTCACAGGTTTATTTTTGTCTTGGAGGACGGCAGCGTCATGGCCTGCCCTCCCCCGCCCATCATTCCGTTTCAGGGGCCAGGTGTGGGCAGAGGAAGAGCTGGAGACCCCAGAGGCCCCTGCGGGGACGGAAGGCGCCGAGCCTGCAGCTGGGTCAGGAAGGAGCAGGGGCAGCCATGCCACGGCGCTGGGACCCCAGCATTCCACGTCACGCTCAGCAGGTGCGACAGTCACACCCCAGGAAGTGGTGCCGCCCGGTCACCCACTTCCAGGTACAGGTGAGTCCCAGCTGAATCTCTTCGCTAAGCAGCAGGTGCTGCACCCCGAGGTCACAGACACGTGCCTCGTGGGCCCCCAAGAGCTCCCGCGTGGCCGGCGACCTGGGTGGCAGGAAGGAGGGCCGGCTCGCCCTGGGAGAGGCAAGTTGTTTCTCAAGCCTCCCTTGGGGTGTGGGAGCAGCCTAGATGCACAGTGGCCCATGGACAATATTTGCCCGGAAGAGAGCCGCATCCGTTGGCTGGGAATTCCATGGCCACTAAAGAAAGACCACGGGTTCTGTGTGCCAGGGATGTGATGAGGTGCAGGATGCATCGTGTCCGTCCTGCTCTCTCTGCACGGCGGCGCGGCTTGGAGGCATGGTGCAGGGAGCAACCGTCGGCTTAGCATGGCTCTCGGGGTCCTGCCTGCAGCCCCCCCCCCCCCCGTGGGAGCTGCGATCTCCAGCAAGGCCCTTGGCCACGTGGCTGCTCACGGAGCCACTGGGCATTCAACCCCTGGGCACTGGGGATGCCTCACAGGGGCCGTTTTGAGGGGGATGCCGGAAGGGGCCCCCTGTTGCTGGCCCCAAAAGTCACGTCCACCTGCAAGCTCGCCAGGTGAGCTTATCTGGAATCTGGGTCAGTGCGGGTAGAACTGGCTAATTAAAGATGACGGCAAACTGGCGTAGGGAGCCCAAATCCAACGTGTCGTCCTTGCGAAAGAGGACATTGGGGAAATGTGGACACAGAAAGAGAGCCACGGAGAAGACGGCTCTGCGAAAACGTAGGCAGGGAGTGTGATACCCCTCGTACCTTAAAGACCCATTCCTCAACCCCGGATTTCAAGGAGAGAAAGAGTTTATTTGGTTGCCCAAGCAGCGGAGTCCAGGGGCCTCAAAGCCCAAAACTGCCTCCTGGATCTGCAGGAAAGACTTTATTTATTTTTTGGATTTATTTATTTTATTTTACTTTTCCTCCCCGTTCCCCCCACCCCAGTTGTCTGTTCTGTGTCTATTTGCTGCATGTTCTTCTTTGTCCGCTTCTGTTGTTGTCAGCAGCACGGGAATCTGTGTCTCTTTTTGTTGCGTCATCTTGCTGCGTCAGCTCTCCGTGTGTGTGGCGCCATTCCTGGGCAGGTTGCACTTTCTTTGGTGCTGGGCAGCTCTCCTTACAGGGCGCACTCCCTGCGCATGGGGCTCCTCTATGTGGGGACACCCCTGCGTGGCACGGCACTCCTTGCGCGCATCAGCACTGCATGTGGGCCAGCTGCACACGGGTCAAGGAGGCCCGGGGTTTGAACTGTGGACCTCCCATGTGGTAGACGGACGCCCTAACCACTGGGCCAAGTCCGCTCCCCAGGAAAGACTTTCGAACATCAGGATGCTGTTGAGGAATTGGGGTGGAGCTGGTCACGTTCCTTCCTTAACAGACACGAAGGGGCTGGACAGGATGCCGGTGGGCGCCAAACCAGGGTGAGTCGCAATGACCTGGAACGGGAAAGGGCAGAGCAGATGTCAGTTATGACGTTTTTCACATGGACGTTTGTATTAGTCAGCCAAAGCGGTGCTGATGCAAAGTACCGGAACTCTGTTCGCTTTTATAAAGGGTGTTTATTTGGTGTAAAAGTTTACAGTTCCAAAGCCATGGAAAGTCGAACTCAAGGTACCAGAAGAGGTACTTTCTCATGACAGTGAGCTGCCATGACTTGAAGCAAGATGGCGGGTGTAGCCATTGGAAACTGGATTATGTTTGTCATCTGGTCTATACCTGGGCATGATTGCGTTATGATTAGGGCTTTGATTGGGTCGCATCATTAGGGCGTTGAGTCCTCACCCTTTGGTGGGTGGGGACTTGCAGATAAAAGGACAGAGTTGGGGATTTTGATATTGGAGCTTTGATGTTGGAGTTTGATGATGAAGCCTTAAGCTAGAGCCCCGGGAAGTAAGCACACAGAGGAGAGAGAAGCAAGCCCCAGAAAGAGGGGAACCCTGATCCCAAGAAGAAGCAAGCCCTGGGAAGAGAGGAACCCTGAGCCCAAAGAAAAGCAAGACCCTGGAAGGGAGGAACCCGGGAAGCCTGAGCCCTCGCAGACGTCGGCAGCCATCTTGCTCCAACACGTGAAAATACACTTTGGTGAGGGAAGTAATTTATGCTTTATGGCCTGGGATCTGTAAGCTCCTACCCCAAATAAATACCCTACATAAAAACCAACCAGTTTCTGGTATTTTGCATCAGCACCCCTTTGGCTGGCTAATACAGTGGACAATCTCTGCCTGGACTCTCAGGGTTTCCTATACCATCTCTAGCATAGGGCTTATTTCTGGGTCTTCTCAGCTGCTCGGCTGCTCTGTTCTCTTCAGCTGCAAACTCTCAGGCAAATGGCCGTGTACCCCAGGGCTCTAGGGTCAAATACAACAGCACTCTCTTTCTTCTTATGTCTTCTTGAGAGAATGTCCATTTATATAGGACCACCAAGGGGGCAGGAAGTCAACCTGAGTTATGTCCTCTGGACATGGTCAAGTCAAAAACCCTAGACTGTACAAATACTTACCTCCACTTTATCATAGGTTTCACCCATGTAGGCATCAGCTCACAGCCTCCCTCTCCCCTCCCTCAATTTCCTTGATGTGGCTAAAGTGGCCACAGGAGCTGCTGAGGGCAGGGAGAGGAAGGAGAGTTGTGATGTGGGGCATTTTCAGGACTTGGGGTTGTCCTGGGTGGTGCTGCAGGGACAGATGCTGGACATTCTATATCCTGCCATAACCCACCGAATGGACTGGGGGAGAGTGTGAACTACAATGTAAACTATAATTCATGTGGCGCAGCAGTGCTCCAAAATGTATTCACCAAATGCAAGGAATGTGCCATGATAATGAAAGAGGTTGTTGATGTAGGAGGAGTGGGATGGGGTGTGGGGTATGTGGAAACCTTTTTTTTTTTCCTTAAAGATTTATTTTACTTATTTCTCTCCCCTTCCCCCCCACCCCCACCTCCATCCCGGTTGTCTGTTTTCTGTGTCCATTTGCTGTGTGTTCTTCTTTTTGTCCACTTCTGTTGTTGTCAGTGGCAGGGGAACCTGTGTTTCTTTTTGTTGCATCATCTTACTGCGTCAGCTCTCTGTGTGTGCAGCACCATTCCTGGGCAGGCTGCACTTTCTTTCGCGCTGGGCGGCTCTCCTTACAGGACGCACTCCTTGCGCGTGGGGCTCCCCTACACGGGGGACACCCCTTCGTGACACGGCACTCCTTGCACGCATCAGCACTGCGCGTGGGCCAGCTCCACACGGGTCAAGGAGGCCCGGGGTTTGAACCTTGGACCTCCCATGTGTAGACGGACGCCCTAACCACTGGGCCAAGTCCTCTTCCCTCTTATATTTTTTAATGTAACATTTTTTGCGATCTATGTATCTTAAAAAATAATAAAAAAAATTTTTAAACCCTAAGTTGATTTTATCTGGTAGACTTAAAACCTTTGAATTTAATACAATCAAAGATCATCACACCCAGAGGAATAGATTAGTTTTTCAAGCATAGTCTTTCTCTTTTGGGGATTCATAATTATCTCAAACTGCCACATTATTAAAGAGCAGAGTGGAGTGCTTACTCTCCCAATAGTCAGGATACACAAGGGTGAGTTTAGTCTATAAACAGGAATAAAGTCAATCTAGAATTACCATCACAATAATAAGAGTAAACAAGATCAGTCTAGAAACCCCATCACAACAGTAAACGAGGGTAAGGTCCGTCTAGAATTACCATCACAATAGTAAGCATGCACAAAGGTGAGCCTAGCTTTGGTATAACCACAAATGAGGAGAACGTCAATCTAGAACCACCATCACAATAGCACACAAGGTCAGTCTAGAATCCCCATCACAAAGGTAAACAAGGGAAAGGTCAGTCTAGAATCATCTTCACAATAGTAAACAAGGTCCGTCTAGAATTACCATCCCAATAGTAAACGAGGGTAATGCCAGTCTAGAATCGCCATCACAACAGTAAACGAGGGTAAGGTCCGTCTAGAATTACCATCACAATAGTAAGCATGCACAAAGGTGAGCCTAGCTTTGGTATAACCACAAACAAGGAGAACGTCAATCTAGAACCACCATCGCAATAACAAAACAAGGTCAGTCTAGAATCCCCATCACAAAGGTAAACAAGGGTAATAAGGTCAGTCTAGAATCATCTTCACAATAGTAAACAAGGTCCGTCTAGAATTACCATCACAACAGTAAGCATGCACAAAGGTGAGCCTAGCTTTGGTATAACCGCAAACAAGGAGAACGTCAATCTAGAACCACCATCGCAATAACAAAACAAGGTCAGTCTAGAATCCCCATCACAAAGGTAAACAAGGGTAATAAGGTCAGTCTAGAATCATCTTCACAATAGTAAACAAGGTCCGTCTAGAATTACCATCCCAATAGTAAACAAGGGTAATGCCAGCCTAGAATCCCCATCACAACAGTAAACGAGGGTAAGGTCCATCTAGAATTACCATCACAACAGTAAGCATGCACAAAGGTGAGCCTAGCTTTGGTATAGCCACAAACAAGGAGAACGTCAATCTAGAACCACCATCGCAATAGCACACAAGGTCAGTCTAGAATCCCCATCACAAAGGTAAACAAGGGAAAGGTCAGTCTAGAATCATCTTCACAATAGTAAACAAGGTCCATCTAGAATTACCATCCCAATAGTAAACAAGGGTAATGCCAGCCTAGAATTACCATCACAACAGTAAACGAGGGTAAGGTCCGTCTAGAATTACCATCACAACAGTAAGCATGCACAAAGGTGAGCCTACCTTTGGTATAGCCACAAGCAAGGAGAACGTCAATCTAGAACCACCATCGCAATAGCACACAAGGTCAGTCTAGAATCCCCATCACAAAGGTAAACAAGGGAAAGGTCAGTCTAGAATCATCTTCACAATAGTAAACAAGGTCCGTCTAGAATTACCATCCCAATAGTAAACGAGGGTAAGGTCCGTCTAGAATCCCCACCGTAAAGGGAAGCACACACAGGGGTGAGTGAGGCTGAGCTGGCGTGACCATGAACGGGTGAGACTGCCCTAACCAGCTTCAGTAATTTCAGGTATTGACTGTTGGCTTTTTGATAACGTAAAGGCATCTATGGAATGACTCGGCGAGCGTAATTTCCTTCTTAACCCTCAGCTACCATGGGGAAAGCAGCCACGAGCCAAGGAGAACCTGGGCCACCAGAGGCTGGAGAGGCAAGGGGGGCCCCCTAGAGCCTCTCGAGGGAGCACAGCCCTGTCCACACCTCGAGGTCAGACTTCTGACCTCCAGACGGTGAGAGAATGCCTTCCTGTGCTCTCAGCTGCCCAGTGTGTGCTGCTCGTTACGCAGCCTTGGAGACTCACGCAGCCTCCCTGACCAGTGCACGCGGCCGCCCCACGGAAGCTGCTGCCGGCAGGCCCCAGCCCCTTCCCACACAGCAGACCCGCCGGGCCTCACCTGGCACGGATGCTCAGGTGCGGGAGGAAGAGGGTTTGAGTTCGGTCGCCATCTCTGCCCCAAAAGCAGCCGCGGGGGCAATTCTGGGATCCAGGTTTGCGATGGCACCTGGAGGAGATGGGGCTCATTCGGGGGTTCACCGGCCACGTTCGCATCTCAGAGGCACCCTGCACCCAGAGGACACGCAACCAAGGGCCAGTGGTGCTCCAGGGGCTGTGGGTGGGCGGGGAGAGTGGGGGACTCCTGAGAGTCCCACCTGCCCACAGAAGCACCTGCTGCCCACCACGCACCAGAGGTCGCCCCCCTCTCCTCAGTAACCCCAAGTTCCTGGATTACAGGAAACCACACTCGTATACTCAGAGATCTGTGGGAAAGAAGGAGCCGGGAAAGGCGGCACAAAGCCGTACTTGGTTGTGTGTGGTCTATGCATCTTTTTTTAAAAAGACGATAAAAAATTTGATTTTCAAAAAAACAAAAAGAATGCAGTGTCACCTCCTGCCCAATTTCCAACCTGCCCTACAGATTTTGGACTTGCCAGCCCCACCAGCGTGGAGGCCAATTATTTAAAATAAAAGTTCCTTTTGGGTGATCTATCTTTAAAAAAAATTTTAAGGGACGGGGACTTGGCCCAATGGATAGGGCGTCCGTCTACCACACAGGAGGTCCAGGGTTCAAACCCCGGGCCTCCTTGACCCGTGTGGAGCTGGCCCATGCACAGAGCTGATGTGCGCAAGGAGTGCCCTGCCACGCAGGGGTGTCCCCTATGTAGGGGATCCCCATGCACAAGGAGTGCCCCCCGTAAGGATAGCCGCCCAGTGCGAAAGAAAGTGCAGCCTGCCCAGGAATGGCACCGCACACACGGAGAGCTGACACAGCAAGATGACACAACGAAAAGAAACACAGATTCCCATACCACTGACAAGGATAGAAGCGGCCACAGAAGAACACACAGCGAATGGACGCAGAGAGCAGACAACTGGGGGCGGGGGAGGGGAGAGAAATAAATATATAAATCTTTTTTAAAAAATTTTAAATATAAAAATAAAATGAATGGAAAGATTTTTTTAAAAAATAAATGCAATCTTTTACGCTTGTGTAAAACATTAAATTAAATTAAATTAAAACAAAAAACCATACCTGGGGAAGGAGGGCCTCCTGAGGCAAGGATAGTTAGAAAAATAAAAGGAGCCAGATCAGGTCCATGAGACCGGGTCCAGAAGTTGACATGCCGAGGTCGGCAGCCTCCAAGAAGCCTCTCCAACGCTTTTTTGCAATTAAAAAGTAAACTGCGAGCACTTTCAACCAGCCATTTTCCTTAGTTCGCTGATATAATCAGTTTCAGCCAAACGCTTGGCGTGATTCAAAGGCCGGGTGTTTGATTTGAGATGAAAGTGAATCCATGAGACCTGCTGCGATCAGATCCCAAATTGCAGAATAATTAGAGAAACCAGCAACTTCTTTCACGCGTGTCTGATCTCCATGGAAGATGTGCAGCTAGTGGGGTTACAGGTAAAATCCATGGGCCTGGGTTTCTAGTTCAATGATATTCAGGAACTGGCCCCATAAACAGGGCAGGCAAAACGTTTTTGAACAGCTTGATGGTTTTTAATAAAGGAAATTTAATTTATTTTAATTAAATGCTCTGAAATGAGCATCGCTTTAATGGCTAAGGAATCTGTGGTGAAATAAGTACCAGTGGGTGGGATTTTATTTTCACCTGTAACAAATTCAAAAGGTAAACAAAACCACAACATGGAGAGAATGCCCTAGAAGACTTGCATTAAATTACTCTGTCCTTAAAAAAGAATCGTATTCTACTGCCTCCAGAAACACAGAGGGGAAAAAAGCAGAAAATGAGCCTGGAGGGGAAAACTCATTTTATGTTTGACTTGATATCTCTGGGTGTTACTTCCCAGCTAAAGTTACGTTTAAGAAGCAGGGAAGAAAAAAAAAAAAAAAAAGAAGAAGCAGGGAAAGAGACCTCAAAGAAATTAGAATCATGGCTGAGAAAAGTTTCTTCCTAGCAGAAAGTAATTTTTTATTATCAAGCTCCTTTCGCAGTTCAAAAAATGTACATTAAAATATCCTGTCCGCACAAACAGATGAGCAAACTCGGAGGGATGGTCTTAAAAGGCAAAGCACAGCTAGAAACACGGTAACTCATAAATGAGCACTCAAACCTCCCAAAACCGACAGGAACTGACCACAATTCTTGACTTCATTTACACTTATTTTTTTACAGGTAAAACAATAGTCGGCATTTGTCTTGTGGGTTGTTCATTCTTGATCTTTCATCAAACGCTGGAAGAGCCAGGTCCCGGGGACACATGGTTCAAAAAGATGACACGAGAACATCGTCCCTCACTTCCCTTTATTAGAACCTTCTAGAACAAATCAACGATTCTGCTGATAAAGGCATCGTCGCATCACCATGCATAAAAAGGCTCAACCGCAGATTAATTTTTCTGCCAGCTGGGACTGCAGGTGCTGAGATTTTGCCAAGTCACGGTTTTGGCCACCTCTGACCCGATCTGTAGCCCTAACCCATTTCACACACAAAGGGATATTAGGAGATACTGTGGTGGGGGAGCAGATGTGGCTCCAGCAGGTGGGCACCCGCCTACCACACGTGGGTCTCGGGTTCGATTTCCAGTGCCTCCTAAAGAAGACGAGCAAGGCAGCAAGCTGATGCGGAGAGCTGGCTTGGCGAGCTGACACAACAAGGAGACACAACAAACAGGGAGCAGATGTGGCTTGCGCGATGGAGTGCCTCCCTCCCACATGGGAGGTCCCGGGTTCGGTTTCCGGTGCCTCCTAAGAAAAGAAGACAAGGAGACAGAGAACATACAATGAACAGACACAGAGAGCGAACCGCAAGCACAAACAACAGGGGGGAACAAAGAAATAAAATAAATCTTTTTTTAAAAAAAAGGATACCGTGGTGGGGAGTGGGTGCAACCCGGTGGTTGAGCACCTGCTTCCCATGCACGAGGTCCTGGGTTCAATCCCAGGTATCTCCAAAAAAAATGAAAAAGACACTGGGGTGATCTGAGGATAATCCTCCTGTGACCACGCAGAGGTAGGGGATTTTCGTGTTTTCTTAATTCGAAGCCAAGGAAATGTCAACCACTTGCTTGTTTACTTTTCAGATGAACGGCGGGGGAGTTTGGCGCACAGCCGGGCTGGGGCGAGCCTGTACCCCAAGAATTCCAGCTCCGGCCTATCGGGAGACTCACCCTGCGTCCCCCAGAGTTCAACACCGTGCGTCTCCCTCCAGCCCCGGGGCACAGAGACGACGGCGGTGCAGGGGCGCCCGCAGCGGGCACGGAAGCTTCCGGCCGCCCGGCCTGTGGGGTAGGCGTGGGGCCATCGCCGCGCTCAGTGGGCCTTGCCTGCCCTCTTCTGTTGGTGAATTCCGCTTCGCTGTGTCCACGCTCCCGGATTTTCCACGAGGAATTATTGGGGGGGATTTATTTGCACCCTGAGCCTTGAGCCGAGAGAAAACCAGGCTCCTCGTGGATGCATTTAAAGCAGCACGATGGGGAATCGGATTTGGCCCAAGAGGGCGTCCGCTTTCCACATGGGAGGTCCAAGGTTCAAACCCAGGACCTCCTTGACCCGTGTGGAGCTGGCCCATGCACAGTGCTGATGCGCGCAAAGAGTGCCCTGCCACGCAGGGGTGTCCCCCGCATAGGGGAGCCCCACGCACAAGGAGTGCACCCTGTAAGGAAAACCACCCTGCACAAAAAAGGCACAGCCTGCCCAGGAGTGGCACTGCACCCACGGAGAGCTTACGCAACAACAAGATGACGCCACAAAAAGAGACACAGATTCCTGGTGCCACTGACAAGAATGCAAGCGGACACAGAACACACAGAGAATGAACACAGAGAGCAGACAACGGGGGAGAAAGGAGAGAAGCAAATAAAAAATAAATCTTTAGAACACCGTGAAGCGGCACGAAGGCTCGGCCGGCGCCTGGCAGAGGCCCGTCTCCTAGGCGTGGCTCGGCTGCCGAAGCACACGGTCGGTCCCCCCACCCGCGGGAGCCCCCCGCCCTCATCCATGCCCTCATGGGAAGGTCGTCACGCCTTCCCTCCTGGACCTCGGGGCCTGAACGGCCTGCCAAGGACGTGCTGCGGCCTCGAGGCGGCGAGCGTGGCGTCCAGGGCGGGCGCCACCAGGCACGAGACGAAGCCCCCGTCGGGGAGCCTGGGGGTGACGGGCTGAGGGCCGGGCCACCTCATCGGGTGTCCACAGGGCCCCTGCCCCATGCTGCGCTGCTGTCCTGGCTCCAAGCATCCTCTCGTTGTGAGGACCCCAGTTCCCCAGCCTCAGTTTCCCCCCAATCTCATTTGGAGTCATCGCCCTGGTCCCAGCCTCAGATTCCTGCTTCCCTAAGGACCGGGCAGAGGGCGCCGACATTCTCTTTCGGGGGGGACGCAATCCAACCCAGAACCGCCCACCCCCTGATAGGGGCACCCGCCTGGACCGGGCGCTCACAGAACATTCTGGGACCAGCGACGGCCCGGGGACGGGGGTGGCCTAGAGCTCCTGGCCCCGCTCTCCTACACACACGTTTACAACCCTGTGAACTAACAGCACGTCTCAAAGCCCTCATGGGCTCTGGGTGCAGGAAACCGCCTTTCCCGGCGGCGGGGGAGAGGAGACTGACAGCTGGCGCAGGAAGAGCGCAGGGTCGGCGGTTGGGGCCTGGCCTGCAGGGGCCGCGCAGCAGCTGCCCCACTGGCCGCTGTCGGTGTTTACAGTGCCGGCCGGTGGATGCCAAGTCTCTCCCCAGGGCAGCGCGTCTCGGAGGCGTGCACGCCCCACGGGCACCTCGAGGCCAGCCGCTCCGTCCGCGGCTCGTGGCTAAGGGAGTGAGGTCCCAGCGGCGAACGGTTAGCGCAGCAGGCCTGCGATCCAAACCTGCAGGTCCCCTGGAGCCGCCCGGGCCGGCCACCTGTGCCGACGCCGGACGGCCTGTGCCGACAACCAGCCTTGGGTGCGTCTTGGCCGCGGGGTGCCAGCCTGACCTCTGGAGGGGCCGGAGCGCGAGGGCAGCCACGCGGGCGGCAGCCACGGCTGTGCCACCCGACTGCGGCGAAACCCCGGGCTCTCCTTCCCGGCCCCCCCGCTAAGGTAAGAAGCAGCACCTGCTCTTACCAAGTTAGTGCGCGGCCTCCACCCAGGATGGCCAGTGGAGCGGATTTGGGGAGCAGGGACTCGCTCCCTCCATGCCACGAATCGGGCTGGCATTGCTGTGCTCCAGGGACGGACCCCGCCTCAGGGAAATATACAGAAATAAAAGACTACAATGTGGACCACTGTCCATGGGGTGCAGCAGTGCTCCAAAATGTATTCACCAGGTGCAGGGAATGTGCCACGACGATGGAAGAGGTGGTTGATGTGGGAGGATTGGGATGGGGTATGTGGGGACCGCTTATATTTTTAACTTAGCATTTTGTGTGATCTATGTATCTTTTTTAAAAAGACAATAAAAGGACCATGTCAGTGGGCTCTGCTTTGGAGCTTGTGTTCTGAGTTGGACTCAAAGGTGAGCTTTCTACACATGCCTCTTCTGTCACTTTTACTGGACCTGTGGTTGGTGCTGGGGTTGGTGTGTGCTCAGGAGACCTGAATCTCTGGACTGTCCATGTGACAGCCAGGCCTGAGCCTCAGCAGACTTGCAACTCCTACTCCTGGTTTATTGGACTTACCCAGGTCAGCTAACAGGGAAGTGAGGATGGTCAACCACCACACCAGGGAGAAAAGAGTGCCTACAACTGCAAGCAGGAAAATCCCATCCATCATCCATGTGGGATCTAAGCCCCCTCTCGATATAGAGGTGGAGTGGACATCACCATCCCAGGGTCCACAGGATGGAGGAATAGAGTAAGGATTAGAGTGGACTTACTGATATTCTATTCATGAACTATTATGACTAGTAATGGAAGAAATTGTAGCATTGATGTGGAGAAAGTGGCCACGGTAGCTGCTGAGGGCAGGGAGAGGGAAGAAGAGGTGTGATGTGGGGGCATTTTCAGGACTTGGAGTTGTCCTGGGTGGTGCTGCAGAGACAGATGCTGGATGTTGTGTGTCCTGCCATGGCCCACTGGGTGGACTGGGGGAGAGTGTAAACTACAGGGTAAACTATAATCCATGCTGTGCAGCAGTGCTCCAAGATGTATTCACCAAATGCAATGAATGTGCCACGATGATGAAAGAGGTTGTTGCTGTGGGAGGAGTGGGGTACGGGGGTGGAGGGTATATGGGGACCTCATATTTTTTGAATGTAACATTTAAAAGAAAATAAAGAAGAAAAAAAAGAGTGAAAAAAAATTGTGTGATGCAAAGCGTGAACCATAATGTAAACTCTAGTCTGTGGTGAGCAGCAGTGCTTCAATACGTGCTCATCAATTGTAGCAAATGCACCACACTAATGAAAGACGTCGTTAATGGGGGAAAGTGTGGGAGAAGGAGAGGGTGGGCTATATGGGAACCCCCCGTATTTCTGATGTGACAATTATGTAATCGGAAACTTCTTTAAAAATAAAGAAAAAAAACAAAAATATTTTAAAAATTGTTTTTTAATTTGCTACAACGAAGAGGCAGGCATGTGGGGGAGGCTGTGGGAAGACCAAGAGGGGCGTGTCACGAGCCAAAAACGCCTACCGCCGCCGCGCCGGGAGCTGGAAGGGGCAGACAGCCTGGAGCTGGGGGGGCCAGCCCCGCCTTGCTCCGGCCGCATGACCCCCCGGCCGGGACAGAGTATTTCTGCCACTGAAGCCTCAGTTTGTTCAAAACTGTTGCAGCAGCCGCAGAACCCCAAACACCCCGTTTGACGCTGACCCAGCTGGCGACGGCGTGGCCACGTCCTGGACATTCACCAGCCGCCGGCTCTGCCCAGGGACCTCCCCGCACGGCGGACTCGTGCGGCACCCGCGGGCAGAGGGTCCGCCTCGTCCCCCACCCGGGCCTCTGCGGGCCATCCGGATCCAAGACTATTTACGGCCCCAGCTTCTGCGGCCGGGCGGCCTCGAGGCGGGATTTCCAGTGGTGTGGACAGGTGCAGGCCTGCTGTGGACGTTTCACGCTTCCCAAAATAACTCGGCCTGGTTTCCAGCAGCCGGGAGGGCAGGCCGTCCTGCCGGGAAGCAGCGGCGGTGACTTTGCAGGGTCCCCACCCCACCCCACACCCCTGTTTCATCCCCCAGCCAACTCATCCCTTCCATAATTTCCACGGCTCCTAGGGTGCCCCGATTGCCTGCCGGGCATCCTCCAGCTCATAAAGACTTCCCAGGCCTTTGGACTTTGGGAAACACAGTGTCCCCCTGTTCAGAAGGTGCAGACGTCCTTGGGGTGGGGGAAAGGGGGCCTTTGAAGCCCGTGACGAGCCCGCGGGGATGTCCGCCCCCCAGACCGGGCCTGGCTCCCGAGAATGAGGCCGAGGCAGGGACGGACAGCCACCAGGCTCCTCGCCACGCCACAGGCCTCTGATTCCAGCCGTTTGTCCCCAAAACGGCTCAGAGCGGCCCGCGACCATAGCCCTTCCTGGGCCCCTTTTCCGTGATCCTGAGACTCACAGCCGAACGTTCTCTTGGAAACGCTGCATTTCTCATTTCCGTGGTGGCCCAAACGTGGAATTTAAGAAAGCAAAAATGTTAATGGCTTGACTTGCAACTCCTACCCTCTGGATTATTGGACTTACCTTGGCCAGCCAACAGGGAGGTGAAGAAGGTCAACCACCACACCAGGGAGCCAAGAGTGCCTACAACTGCAAGCAGGAGAATCCCACCCATCATCCATGTGGGATCTAAGCCCCCTCTCGATATAGAGGGGGAGTGGACATCACCATCCCAGGATCCACAGGCTGGAATAGAGTATGTATGAGAGTGGACTTACTGATATTCTACTATAGAACTACTGTGATTAGTAATGGAGGAAATTGTAGCATTGATGGGGAGAAAGTGGCCACGGTGGCTGCTGATGTAGGGAGAGGGAAGAAGAAACGTGATGTGAGGGCATTTTCGTGACTTGGAGCTGTCCTGGGTGGTGCTGCAGGGACAGATGCTGGATGTTGTGTGTCCTGCCATGGCCCACTGGGTGGACTGGGGGAGAATGTGAACTGCAATGTAAACCACTATCCATGTGGTGCAGCAGTGCTCCAAAATGTATTCACCAAATGTAATGAATGTACCACATGATGAAAGAGGTTGTTGATGTGGGAGGAGTGGGGTGAGGGGGGTGGGGGGTATATGGGGACCTCGTATAATTTTTTTAAATAGAGAAAAAAAAAATAGAACGCAAAAATCTCCCCAGATTTCCTAAGGAGCCATTTCCCCCCTGAGGGCCACGGCGCCCGAGACGCCGGCCGGAGGGAGGCCAGCGTTGACCACAGGCGCTGCCGGGCACCGGCCGCCACTGCCCACTCGCCCTCTCGTGTTTACCCCCGAGCATCTCCCGGCCACCGACACACACGGCCGTGGCGACCGCTGAGAGGCAAACGCCATGCCATAGGCTCTTCGAAGCTCAGGTGCTCGTTCTGGGGACGTCCCCAGGCCGCCCGGAAGACACCGGGTCCCCCCCGCCTTGGCCCACCGCCCCCGCTGGCCACGTCCCAGCGCCCGGCCGCGCAGGGGGGCCGGAGGAGGACGGCGCTTCCGCAGAGTGGGCCTGTTCCTGTCTGCTTTGGAGGCGGCGGGAGATTCCCAGGGGCTGAGGTCAGCTGGCCCACCGCCTGAGGTCAGCTGGCCCGCCGCCTGGGGTCGGAACGAGGGTGGGGGGGCGGCCTGGCCCCTGCTTCCTGGCCGCGCGGGGGCATCTCTGTCCTCACCCCGGAGTGCGGCGGGGACCCTCGGCTGGACGACGCTGCGGGTGTTTCTGCGGCCGCAGCCCCTTCAGGCCCGAGAGCCGCCTCCTTGGCCCTCGGGGACGTGCGAAGGAAAAGGTGGACAGGTGAGCCGCCCTGCCCGCCCGCCCCTATTCTTAGCTTGGGGAAAGCTTCTGCGGGCACCGCGGCCCTTTTAAAGCTAATTAAAGCTCGAATTCCTGGCCTTTGAGCCGAGGAGAGCAGCTGCCCCGGCTCCGTTCCCATTTTTATTTAAATCCCACCGCCTGGTGGGCTCTCTTTCCCTCCTTCCGCGTTCTCCACTGCACGCCTTCTCTCTTTGACCTGGCGCCTCGCAACAGGGCACCAGGCACCCGAGGCTCCCCAAACAAATTCCTGGCCCTTCCCCACCACGTTGGGGGGTGACCCCACGGACCAACCTGGGGTCCCTCCCTTCGCACAGAGCTCCCAGCCACCGCCCTCCTTCCCAGTCAGCCAGAGTCCGTCCTCAAGCCCCCCCGTGGCCACGTGGCCGCCGTGTCCATCAGCACGTGATGGAGCCGTGGACGGGGCCCACCCGGCCGTGGGGTGTCGTTCAGCCGGGAAGAGGGGACACACTGCGGCGTGTGTCCTTGAGGACGTCCTGTCAAGGAGAAGCCAGTACGCAAAACCACAGCTCGCACGGATCCGTTGATAGGAAATACCCAGGACAGGCAAAGCCACGTCGGAGAGGCGCCGTGTGGCTGCCCGGGCCGGGCGTGGGCAGTGCCTGCTGACGGGCACGGGGTTTTCGTGGGGTGATGACGAGGGCTTGGAACTAGACAGAGACACCCTCTGAGTGCACTGAAGGACAGGGAATGGTACAGCTTCAAAATTCCTCCTCCCTGTCGTGTGAATGTCACCTCCGTAAAAACGAGTATGGACTAGAGTGGACTTACTGGTATTCTACACAGAACTGTTAGGACAGTAGCAATGGAAGAAACTGTAGCACTGATGTGGAGACAGTGGCCACGGGAGCTGCTGAGGGCAGGGAGAGGGAGGAAGAGATGTGATGTGGGGGCGTTTTCAGGACTTGGAGTTGTCCTGAAGGATATTGCAGGGACAGATGCTGGACATTGTATATCCTGCCTTAACCCACTGAACGGACTGGGGGAGAGTGGAAACTACAGTGTAAACTATAATCCATGTGGCACAGCAGTGCTCCAAAATGTATTCACCAAATGCAGTGGATGTGCCACGATGATGAAAGAGGTTGTTGATGTGGGAGGAGTGGGGTGAGGGGGGTGGGGATATATGGGAACCTCATGTTTTTTTAATGTAACATTGAAAAGAAAATAAAGAAAAAAAGAAAAAGAATTTACGCGACTCTCCTCCTCGAGCAGGGCCTCCGCAGCTGGCACCTGCTGAGAAAAAGGAGGAGCTGAACAACCCCTTGTCTTAGAAATCCCTGCCTCGGGAAAGCCCCGAGTTAATCTCCCCAACAGCAGTGAAATAGGGGTGGGACACTGTGGAAGGAAACCGGGGTCCCCTGTGAACCCCCACTGAGCACGGGCACGAGCTGAGGCTTGGGGGGTGGCCCCCACCCCACACGCCCCGACCTCAGCGTGGGACAACTGGCTCGGGCGGCTCCCCCAAGCTTCTGAAGAATTCACCGGAAGCCCCTCCCCAGGGTCTCCTGGAACCCCTCCTCCTTTGTGGGACCCCTCGTGAGAGCGGGTCTCCCGGGGGCTGGCAGCATCCATGTTGACACGCACGTGAGAAGGGCCCCAACGAGGCAGGGATGGTGCCCGGGGCAGCCACAGCCACCAGCAGGGACAGATCAGCAAACAGCATCCATGGAGATAAGAGGAGACAGAACAGGAAACAGCAGCCATGGAGACAAGAGGAGCTGGAACAGGAAACCACAGCTGTGGACACAAGAGGAGATGGAACAGGAAACAGCAGCCATGGAGATGAGAGGAGAAGGAACAGGAAACCACAGCTGTGGAGACAAGAGAAGATAGAACAGGAAACCACAGCCATGGAGACTAGAGGAGATGGAACAGGAAACAGCAGCCATGGAGACAAGAGGAGCTGGAACAGGAAACCACAGCTGTGGACACAAGAGGAGATGGAACAGGAAACAGCAGCCATGGAGACTAGAGGAGAAGGAACAAGAAACCACAGCTGTGGAGATGAGAGAAGATGGAACAGGAAACCACAGCCATGGAGACTAGAAGAGATGGAACAGGAAACCACAGCCATGGAGACAAGAGGAGCTGGAACAGGAAACCACAGCTGTGGACACAAGAGGAGATGGAACAGGAAACAGCAGCCATGGAGACTAGAGGAGAAGGAACAGGAAACCACAGCTGTGGAGACAAGAGGAGATGGAACAGGAAACCACAGTCACAGAGACAAGAGGAGATGGAACAGGAAGTCACAGCCATGGAGGCAAGAGGAAATGGAACAGGAAACCACAGCCATGAAGATGTGTAGATAGAACAGCAAACCACAGCTGTGGAGACATGTAGACAGAACAGCAAACCACACCATGGAGATGAGAGGAGATGGAATAGGAAACCACAGACATGGAGATGAGAGGAGATGGAGCAGCAAACCACAGCCACGGGGACCTGCAGACTGAACAGGAAACCAAAGCCATGGAGATGAGAGGAGACAGAGCAGCAAACCACAGCCATGGAGATAAGAGGAGATGGAGCAGCAAACCACAGCCATGAAGATACGTAGATGGAACAGCAAACCACAGTGGTGGAGACATGTAGACAGAACAACAAACCACACCATGGAGATGAGAGGAGATGGGGCAGGAAACCACAGCTGTGGAGATGAGAGGAGATGGAACAGGAAACAGTAGTCATGGAGATGTGTAGATGGAACATCAAACCACAGTGGTGGAGACATGTAGACAGAACAGCAAACCACACTGTGGAGATGAGAGGAGACAGAACAGGAAACCACAGCCATGGAGACAAGAGGAGATGGAACAGGAAACCACAGCCATGGAGACCTGCAAACAGAACAGCAAACCACCGGCTCAAAGGTCCCCGCACACCCAGAGGCTGAGGCACCCCACAAGTTGCCCTCAGCCCAGCAGTGGCTGGTGGCCCCAGGGTCTTCGAGTGCCTTCCCGGGCACCCTCAGCTGCCCTGACCCAGGTGGGACAATTAGGGACACAGACCCACCTGAATTGGGGCCCCTGAGAGCTGTCTGGAGATAAAATGATTTAAACACACATGTCACGAGCCCGGCCCTGGAGCAGAAGCAGTGAGTGCGCGGCGTTTCCGTGGAGGGCGACCCACGGTCATTGCAGGCATGCTGCCCAGTCCCTGGCCGGGTGCTCGGCCGGAGCCCTGCTGCCCTCTGGCCCACGAGAGGCACCAACGTCCACCGGCCACCCTGGCTCTTGGGAGGCGGTCAGAGGCCGGCGGCCTCAGTCCCAGGCGGGCACGGGGTTCCACAGGAGCACGTGGCACTTCCCTGGAAGTGCCGGGATCTTCAGGAGAGCCGTGGGACAGCAAGGAATAAGCGTGCAGACCCCTAAGTTTTAACTGAGCTTTAAGGAATGAGGTTATTTCATTCCATTTTGTAATAAATATTCATTGCAGCATGTGTTTATTATGAAAACCTTTAGGAAGCACAAACAGGGAAAAGGAAGAAAAAGGAAACCACAGCCAGGTCTGCAACTCCAGGCTTCTGTGGAACGACGGGCGTTTTGAGGACGCAGATGATTTTGGATTGCCATTTCCTCTGACCCTCTGCAGGAGCCTAGCTTTAGGGCCCAAAACCTCTGTTCCAGAATGTTCCAGCCTCACCCAGCCCAAACCAGAAGTCAGAGGAGCCTTGCAAGCTACTGCACCCTGCAGTTTCTTGGTGTTTCTGATAAACTCAAATCAGGTTAGATTTTGGAAAACATTCTAAGAGAACACTTTTCAGGGTTTCCACATGGCCTCCTCGCCTTTGGTAATAGATTTACGTTGAATTAGCACACACTTGTTCAAATCACATGTTCAGGGAGTCTTGGAACGAATGGCCAAGAACAATGGTTTTTGGTATCTTTTTTTTTCTATTTTGAATTTTTTTTAATTTTTTTAATTGTGTTTTTGAAGATACATAGATCACAAAAAAATGTTACATGAAAAAAATATAAGATGGGAAGTGGATTTGGCTCAACTGATAGAGCATTCACCTACCATATGGGAGGTCCAGGATTCAAACTCAGGGCCTCCTGACCCATGTGGCGAGCTGGCCCACGCGCAGTGCTGATGTGCACAAGGAGTGCTGTGCCACACAGGGGTGTCCCCCGCATAGGGGAGCCCCACACACAAGGAGTGCACCCCGTAAGGAGAGCTACCCCACGCGAAAAAAGTGTAGCCTGCCCAGGAGAGGCACCACACACAGAGAGAACTGATGCAGCAAGACGATGCAACAAAAAGCAACACATATTCCCAGTGCTGCCTACAAGAATGCAAGAGGACACAGAAGAACACACAGTGAATTGACACAGAGAGCAGACAACTGGGGGGGGGGGAGAAGGGGAGAGAAATACATAAAAAATAAATCTTTAAATATATATAGGAGGATCCTATATATTCCATACCCCACACCCCACACCCCCATTCCTCAATACTGATGACTATGCTTATGAGCCTGTGCGCTTGAAATTTCAACTAGTTCCAGAGCTGCAAGGTGCCTAAGAGTTACCTCCTGAGAGCCTCCATGTTGCTCAAATGTGGCCACTCTCTAAGCCAAACTCAGCATGCAAATGCATTACCTTTCCCCCAGTATGGGACATGACTCCTGGGGATGAGCCTCCCTGGCGCCAAGGAATTACTACCAATCACTAACTGGTGATTAAACTAGAAAAAGGCCTTGAATAAAAGGGGGGAAATGGTAAAGACAAATGAGTTTATATGGCTAAGAGTCTTCAAAAAGAGTTGGGAGGTCATCAGAGGGGTCGTGCTTAAGCACACCTCAGCAGGATCCCAGAGACAGCCAAAGTAGATGCACCCCCAGGTACTGGTGCTTCTGAGGGATACAGAGACACACAGGTTTTTGGTATCTTTTAACAGTCTTCACACATACTTCTAAAGTCTAGGATTTCCCCAACGAGCGAATCCCAGGTGACGGAAGCACTCTGACAAAAAGGACGCTTGGGCCCTCAGGATCATCTTCGACCTCTCACACCTATTTATCTACATATATATTTACATACTACTCAGCAGTTTCACTAAGGAATGCTCTTCTGTAGGCATGTTGCTTTTTAGCTAAATCACTCACAGCTGCCATTTCCAAATGTGGTGGTTTGAAGCTGTGTGGACCCCAGAAAAGCAGGTTCTTAAAGTTAATCAGTTCCTGTGGTGTGGACCCATTGTACATAGGATCTTTAGATGAGAAGGATCTTAAGTTAAGATGTGACCCACCTCATTAAGGATGGGTCTTAATCTTCTTCCTGGCATCCTTTAAAAGAGGATGAAATTCAGACAAAGAGAGAAAGTCAGGGAAGCAAGAAGCTGAAAGAAACAAAACACAGAAGAGAAGGGAGAGCCCAGTAGATGCTTCCAGTGCCTTGCCATGTGACAGAGGAGTCCAGGATCCCAGAAGCTGGTCTTCAGGCAGAAAGCATCACCTGATGATGCCTTGATTTGGACATGTTTCCCAGCCTCAAAACTGTAACCTGTGAGCTAATAAATTCCCACCATAAAAACCAACCCATTTTACGGCACCTGCTTAAGCAGCTTAGCAGACTAGAGTGCCAGCCAAGGGCCCATGATATCCAGGGTGGGAGGTTATTCTAAGTCACATTTATTAAGTCGTTCAATACACTAAGTTGTGCCCATCACACACTCTTATTCTCAAGGGATCTGCCACTGTGATTAATAAAGCACACATTTGTATAAAATACAACATATCCATTGTAGCTTTGTGTCTTTTTCAGCAGGAAAAAAAAACTACAACTGTCAAGGTCATGTCCTCTAATGTTTCTATGATTTCAGTGATCCTCGTTGAGAGCCAATGATTTAGGAAAGGGTTTGCAAGGATCCAGACAAATAGTCACACAGTGGGGAAAACACTGGCAGCCTGGTAACACAATCACCCAAATTCCTGCCATATGCCCTCGTTCATTTGTGCTTGACACCCGACAGAAATGGTTCAAAGAAGAGAGAATAGTTTGTCTGAGAGCTAAGCATCAGGGGGATATTTCTCAACCCCAAAAGCAAATATGGGCACTAAAACAGCACAGCCGTACCCATTACCTAGACTTCCAGATAACCCAGAAGAGTTGTCCGTTGCATAAATTATCATCATCATCATCATCATCAGAACAAAACTCCAGAATTTCTCGTTAAAACCTCATGAGCCCCAAGGATGCTCCCATAGAACCCCAAGCAGTAGACACTGATGCAGGTTAGCGCGAAGGTCAAAAGGAGAGAGGGTGGGACGCAAATGTGGCTCAAGCAACTGAGCTCCCACCTACTGCATGGGAGTTCCCAGGTTTGGTTCCCAGTGCTTCCTGAAGATGAGCAAGACAGCAGGCTGATGTGATGGGCTGGCGCAACAAGATGATGCAACAAGAGACACAAGGGGGAAAACATAATGAGAGATACAACAAAGCAGGGAGCAGAGGTGGCTCAAGCAATTGAGGCGCCTCCCTCCCACATGGGAGGTCCTGGGTTTGGTTCCCAGTGCCTCCTGAAAGGAAGATGAGCACACAACAAACAGACACAGCAAATACAAACAACGAGAGGGTGGGGAGAAATAAATAAAATAAATCCTTAAAAAAAAAGGAGGGAGGCTAGGTGAGTCCCCTGCTTCTGGGCGTCCCGGCTTCACACACAGCAGCTGCAGGTTCCATGGAGACACCTCTCTGGGCGGGGGGGCAGCCACCTCCTGTCCCCCCAAAAGAACCAAGGAGGTTCTCGAGTGGGTTCATGAACCCAGCCTCATGCAAAGATCTAGAGTCTCCACAGAGAGTCCCCAACACAGGAAAGCCTAGAGGCTAACGACCCCGCAAACTCTTAGCCCCCTTCCCTGAAACGGCACCACGTGCACCTGCAAGGAGATCAGTCCCAGACCCACAGCTGATTACAAAACCAGGTGCCTGAGCCAAAGGGTCCACAGCCAAGCTCCCCACCTCCAGGCTCTTCTGAGCAGGTTTCGCATTCAGGTCGGTCCCGTGGGAAACTGCCAGGAGCATCCACGTTGTGACTAATCCATCAGATGTGCGTCTCAGTCTGCCGCGGCTGCTGTGACAAACAGCACCGATGGATCAGCTTCAACGCCCGAGTGTGTTGACGCTCCATTCAGAGGCTGAAGATGCAGCATCAAGATGCTCTGTCCAATGCTTGCAGACCTCGGGCTCGGGGTCCGCCTCTGCCACGCGGCAGTTTGTCTGTCTGTGTCCTCTCTGGTGTCTGCTTCTTCTGCCCAGTCATCTCCTTCTAAGGACTCAGCTTTATGGAATCAAGGCCCCCCATCTTCCCTGGTGATCCCCTGAACTGCTGACGCCCTCCAGGCTCCTTTCTACCCATAGACTCTCACACAAGGTTTGGGGACTGAACGTGGCTTTTGAGGGGCGGGACTCCATCCCCAACCACGTACAGACGTCACTTCAGCGTCTGCTCCACCGTGAGCTCCCAGCAGGCGGGGCCTGAGGCCCGCGTAAATTCTCCTGCACGTGAAGATCTAGAAAGTAGGATTCCCTTGAGCCCAGAACTGTAAAGCACAGGCTGGAAAACGCCGTCCTTTTGCCCAAGACGTTGCTCTTTGCCGAGAGTCAAAGTCGTCCCCTTGGACTCCTGGTCATGGATTGGGAAACGTTCACTGGGTACCGGTTACCTACCGGCCCTGCTCTCGGCCCTGCAGGTAGCATGGGGCAGGAAGGCGCCAGGGCCCCATGGGTGGTGAGGGCAGCGGCCACGGGACCTGCCAGCGCCTCAGACAGGGGTGCTGGAGACGGTGAGAGGCCGAGGGCGGCTGTCGGATCCTGCCCTGAGCAGATGGACTCCTGAGTTGCCGGGAGCTGAGGCAGGGAAGAGAATGGGAGGGCAGGAGATGACGGGCAGAAGGGAATTTCCCTGCCCCACTTTTGTTTTCACTTGTACACCTCTTTACGGGATAACAGGTTACAGAGACACACAAACTAGGGTATCTTATCAGGCAAGCAAAATATAACACTTTCAGAGAAGGGGTTTCCTATTTTTTTTTTTTTTTTTTTTTTTGGGTACCAGGGGCTGTGGATTGAACCCAGGACCTCCTATGTGGGAAGCCGGCATCAACCACTGAGCCACATTCGCTTCCCTGTGTTTTTCTTTAATTAATATGTTTTTTAAAATGTATATTTACATTTTTTTTACACTTTTAAAACTAACATTAATAGATCACAAAGAACGTTATATTAAAAAACATTAAAAAACATTAAAAACATAAGAGGTTCCCATATAACCCACTCCCCACCCCCCATCATTTTTGTAATTTATATTTTTTTGAAGATACATATATCACAAAAAAAATGTTACATTAAAAAGCATAAGAGAGGTTCCTGTATAGCCCGCACCCCCCACCCCACTCCTCCCACACCAACAACCTCTTTCATCATCGTGGCACACTCATCACACTCGGGGAACACATTTTGGAGCACTGCTGCACCACATGGATAATGGTTTACATTGTAGTTCACACTCTCCCCCAGTCCATTCAGTGGGTTATGGCAGGATATATAAAGTCCAGCATCTGTCCCTGCAATATCATCCAGGACAACTCCAAGTCCCGAAAATGCCCCCACATCTCGTCTCTTCTTCCCTCTCCCTGCCCTCAGCAAATCCTGTGGCCACTTTCTCCACCTCAATGCTACAATTTCTTCCAATATTAGTCAAAATAGTTTTATAGTAGAATATCAGTAAGGTCACTGTAATCCATGCTTTATTCCTCCATCCTGTGGACCCTGGGATGGTGATGTCCACTCCACCTCTGGATCAAGAGGGGGCTTAGATCCCACGTGGATGATGGATGGGATTCTCCTGCTTGCAGCTGTAGGCACTCTTGGCTCCCTGGTGTGGTGGTTGACCATCTCCACAACCACCTGGGTAAGTCCAATAAACCAGACAGTAGGAGTAGCAACTCTGCCCAGGGCCCAGCTGGCACAGGGGCAGTCCAGTGATTCAAGTCCCCTGAGTAATTAATACATTAAAAAAAGTTTTAAGATATTTTAGATTACATAAATGTTCCATAAGATGGTATAGCTCAGTGGTAGAGCATTTGACTGCATAAATGTTACATAAAAGATATAGGGGATTCCCATATGCCCACCCTATCCCCGTCCCCCTCCCACATTTTCCCACATAACAACATCCCCCACTAGTATGGTACATTGATTACAATTGGTGAACACATATTGGCTCATTGCCACTAAGCATGGATTACAGTTAACACTCTGTCCCACACAATTCTGTAAATTAGGACAAAATACACAGTGGCCTGTATCTGTCATTGCAGTGTCATGCAGAACAACTCCAAAGTCCTGAAAGTGCCCCACATGACACCTCTTCTTCCCTCTCCCTGCCTTCAGAACCTCCAGTGGCCACTGCCTCCACATCAATGACAAAAGTTCTTCCATTGATGGAATCACTGTAAGTCTGCAGTGGAATAATAATAATGTCTACTTTAGTCCATTGTTCATTTCTCAATCTTGAGGATTTGGGGATGGTGATGCCAACTCTACTTCTAATTTTAAGGGGGCTTAGATTCCACGGGGCACATGGATGGGACTCTCTTGCTTGCAGTTGCAGACTGTCTCTGTTCCTTCAGATGGTCGTTGTCCATCACCATCTCCTTGTTAGTTGTCCTGGCTGAGTCCAATGAACTGGAGAATAGATGTTGCAACTCTGCTGAGATTCAGGTCCAGCTGACTGCCCCACCCTTCGAGAGGCAACTTTCTTCCATGGATTGTGCTTTGGGCATTGTGTCTAAAAGATCATCACTTGCTACACAATTATTATTTTTTTTAATTAAATTGTATTTTTTTAGAGATACATAGATCACAAAAAAATGTTGCATTAAAAAATATAAGAGGTTCCCACTTACCCCACACCCCACCCCACTCGTCCCACATCAACAACCTCCTTCATCATTGTGGCACATTCATTGCATTTGGTGAATACATTTTGGAGCACTGCTGCACTGCATGGGTTAGAGTTGACATTGTAGTTCACACTCTCCCCCAGTCCATTCAGTGTGTTACGGCAGGATATATAGTATCCAGTATCTGTCCCTTATTTTCACTTTATTTCTTATGACTCAGTCTTCCCGTCTAATTAATTTTCCACCTAAAAGCATTTTGCTACCAATCCTAAGCCTACAAATATCAGGCACTCATCAAAATAATAAAATAGAAATGAGACATCATTGCCAAACCCCAGGTCATCTAGATTTTCTCCTATGGTATTTTCTACAAATTTAATAATCACGTATTTCACATGTAGGTCTATGAGCCATTTTGAGCTAATTTTGGGCAAAGGTACAAATTCTGTCTCTAGATTCGTTGTTTGCATGTGGATGACCTGTTATCTTTTCCCCAGTGGATTTTGCACATGGATGACCTTTGTCTTTCCGGGTGCATTTTGCATGTGGATGACCTGCCGTCTTTTCCCCAGTGGATTTTGCATATGGATGACCTGTGGTCTTTTCCCGGTGGATTTTGTACGTGGATGGCCTATTGTCTTTTCCCAGTGGATTTTGAACATGGATGACCTTTGGTCTTTTCCCAGCGGATTTTGCACGTGGATGACCTGTGATCTTTTCCCGGTGGATTTTGCATTTGGATGACCCGTGGTCTTTTCCCAGTGGATTTTGCACATAGATGACCTGTTGTCTTTCCCCCAATGGATTTTTCACATGGATGACCTGTGGTCTTTTCCTGGTGGATTTTGCACGTAGATGACCTGTTGTCTTTCCCCCAGTGGATTTTGCACGTGGATGACCTGTTGTCTTTTCCCGGTGGATTTTGCACGTGGATGACCTGTTGTCTTTTCCCAGTGGATTTTGCACATGGATGACCTGTGGTCTTTTCCCAGGGGATTGTCCTTGCTCCTTTTCAAACAGCGGTTCCTGTATTTGCGTGGGTGTTGTGGGCTCTCTATTCTGCTCCACTTCTATTTGTCTGTTCTCTCACCATGGCCACGCTGCCTTGGTCATGGCACCAACTTTCCAGGTAGACCCCGACGTCCCCTCTGCAAACCCCGAGTCGAGGCTGCTCCAGACGGAGAGCCTACTCCAGGGAGCGTCCAAGAGCTCGGCAGGATTTCAGCCTTCTCAGAAGATCCCCCTTTTTCATTTTTTTACCACTCTTTGGTAAGAAATCCATTACCCCCAAGAGGACTAAACAAAATCACAGCAATTTCAGCTCTTCCTTCTCTCGCTGCTGAGTAAAGAACCTCCTGGAATGGGACAAACCCCTGGAAGACCAAGTCGTCTTGTTTCCCGTGAACCATTCGCAGGACACGTCTTTATCGACGGGCTGAAGCCGAGAGGGGCGGTTGTTCTCTTCACCCGGAGGAAACGACAGGAACCCGGGGCCGGTGGAGGAGGGAACCCGTTGGCCCGTCTGGGCGCCCACATTCGCTCCATTTAACATCGTGCCGAGAGTGCCGCAGGCTCCACCTCGAAACCTCCCGCCTGTGCCTGGGACTTACTTGGGAATATGGCTTCACAGGTGCATGTACGGTAGGGATTGCAAGGCGAGATCCCCTGGATTTGGGGTGCGCCCTAAACACGATAGCCGGTGTCCCTGTAGAGAGAAATGACGCAGACACGAGGAAGCCGTGTGTGGATGGTGCATGCGCCGGGGCGACGCAGCCATGGGCCAAGCAGCGCCCGGACCGCCAGGAGCTGGACGAGGCGGGAGGGGCCTCCAGAGCCTTGGAGGGGCGGCCCTGCCATCCTGGATTCTGGACTTCCACCTCTAGAACCAGACGCCTGTCGTCTCAAGGCCCCAGCGCCCGCCAGTGTGTCCCAGCAGCCTCGGGGAACTCAGGACAAGCAGGCGTGGGCTCGCCCTGCGCTTCCAGCACTGGACGGAGTCACCTCTGCGCCCATGCGCTGCAGCCGAGGCCGGTCAGCGGACTTCCAGATGGAGGCTGCAGTCCCCGCGGCTCCTCTGCAGAGCTCTGAACGCATCGGCCCTGGGTGTCTGAGACCACCTGCCATCAAGGTCTAAAAAGGAAGGCAGACTTGGCTCAATGGCTAGAGCATCTGCCTACCACACGGAAGGTCCAGGGTTCAAACCCAGGGCCTCCTGCACTGTGGGAAACTGACTGACCTGTTTCTTATTGTAAATGTTACCCCTGTTCGATTGTAGCTGTTGGCGGTTGTTCCCTGTTATTGTAAATGATGTTGCAGTTCAGATAGCAAACAGCTGCTCAGGAGTTTCCCAATAAACACGATGGGAAAACTAGGATTGAGGCTCTCAGTTCCAGAAGCTGTGAGCTCCCTGGTCCCCAGGTATATCTCCCCTCGTGTGTTTCGACCTTTATTTCTGTGTTGCCTTCCCTTCAAGCCAACCTATCGTGAGCTGAATGCAGCACTCCTGGCCCGTGTGGAGCTGGCTCACGTGCAGTGCTGATGCACAAGAGGAGTGCCGTGCCATGCAGGGGTGTCCCCCGTGTAGGGGAGCCCCATGTGCAAGGAATGCGCTCCAATAGGAGAGCCGCCCAGCCTGAAAAAAGCACAGCCTGCCCAGGAGTGGCGCCGCACACACAGGGAGAGCTGACACAGCAAGACAATACAACAATTAGACACGGATTCCCGGTGGCACTGACAAAGGATGCAAGTGGACACAGAAGAACACACAGCGAATGAACACAGAGAGCAGACAACAGCGGGGGAAGAGGGGGAGAGATAAATAAAAAATAAATCTTAAAAAACAAATCTCCTGTGTCTTGAACCAAAATGAATCCAAGACAATGAAGACAGGGAAAGGGGAGAGAAAAAGATAGATAGATAGATAGATAGATGATAGATAAATGAATAAACAAATGAATAAATGAATGAATAAATAAATATAAATAGATCTTTTTTAAAAAAGAGTCTAAACAGCTGCCCTGGCCCCAAAGCCCCTGGAATTCTCCAGGTCTGCAAATCTCACCCGTCCCAGCTGCAAGACCCATCCAGCTCTTCCCTGGACCTGACCTCGGGATCTCCAGAGTGGGGTCTGCTAAGTGCCAAGGACAGGTGCGTCCTCAGAGGCCGGCTACAGCATGAAGTGAGAACTCTCAGGACATGGGACCCCCGAGGACTCCTCAACGGCCGGAGACCCCCGTGCGGATTGTGGCGTGGGAGTAGCCTGTGCCAGACAGAACCGAAAGCACGCATCCTGGCCGAAACGTGTCCACGCCTGTCCACAGCAGCATCTTTCCCAACCGCCCAAAGTGCAGCAACCAAACGTCCACCGGCAGGTGAGTAGACAAGCCAATCGCGGGCCCCTCCGCGTCGTTCAGCGTCAGCCACGACTGGAAAAAAGTTCTGGTGCTGGAGCCTGAGTGGACCCAAAGACATCGTGTTGAGGGAAATCCAACCGAAAGGACAAACAACGCACAATTCCACGTACGTGGAGCATCCAGACCAGGCAAACCCAAGACGGAGCGGGGCGTTGCGGGGAATGGGGGAGGGTGGACAAAGGGCCTCCTCTGGGGTCATGAAAATGTCCTGAACTTTGACCAGGTGGTGATTGCCTAACATTATGAATGTACTAAATGTCCCCGAGTTGTTTGCTTTAAAATGGCTGCTTTCACTTCAGCGGACGGTCACCGCAATTAAAAAACAAAGCAAAACAGCCAGGGAAGTAGATGTGTCAGCTTCCACCTTCCACACGGGAGGTCCCTGGATCGGTGTCCGGTGCCTCTTAAAGACAGCGACCTGAGTGGCGGGCAGGTGCGGCAAGCTGACACTACAAGAGACACAAGAAGAAAAACATAATGAGAGACACAGCAAAGCAGGGAGCAGAGGTTCCCAGTGCCTTCTAAAGAAGACAGTGAGCTGGCGTGGTGGGCAGGTGCATCAAGCTGACACTACAAGAGACACAAGAAGAAAAACATAATGAGAAACACAGCAAAGCAGGGAGCAGAGGTTCCCAGTGCCTGTTAAGGAAGACAGCAAGCTGACACAAGATGACACAATAAGAGAAACAAGAAAAACACGAGAGACACAACAAAGCAGGGACTGGATGTAGCTCATGTGATTTGGTGTCTCCCTCCCACATCGGGAGATCCCGGGTTCAGTTCCCAGTGCCTCCGGAAGAAGACAGCAACCTAGCACATCAGGCAGGTGCGGCAAGCTGACACAACAAGATGCACAAGAAGAAAAAACATAATAAGAGACACAGCAAAACAGGGAGCAGAAGTTCCCAGTTCCTGTTAAAGAAGACAGTAAGCAGACACAAGATGACGCAACAAGAAACACAAGAAGAAAAAACATAATGAGAGGCACAATAAAGTAGGGAATGGAGGTGGCTGAAGTGATCAGGCACCTCTCTCCCACATCAGAGGTCCTGGGTTCAGTTTCCCAGGCCTCCTAAAGAAACAAGGAAGATGAACAGACACAGCGAGTGCGAACAAAGAAGGGGTGGGGAGAAATAAAATAAATCTTAAAAAAACAAAAAAACAGCCAGGCTCCCCACCCTCAGCTGGAGGCCTCGAAAACATCCGCTTGGGGTGTAAGGAGCACTGGGTGTCTGTGACGATGTGAAACCAGGATGGGCGGGGGCGAGGGCAGTGGGTGCCGCAACACAGGAAGCGCTGGAGCTGCATGCTCCAGCCTGAGGACGTGGGGGACCTTGGGGGACCTCGGGGGCCCGGGGGGACGCTGGGGGCACCGAGCCTCGGTAGGTCCTCGCGCCCAGAATCGCAGAGGCGCCCCCCACCCGTCGGCTGCGCGCGGGGCCAGAGCAGGGCTCGAGGACCAGAGGCGCGTGGCCGGGGTACAAATGCGTCTGGAAGGACAGGCCTGGCGGTGATGTCAGTTCTCTGTCCCAGCGCAGCGAGTCGGTGACGCAGGGTGAAGGCACAACCCTGAGCCGCGCCCGCCCCCAGACCACGGCGGCGCCGGGCCCCCTGCCCCACTTCCCGTCCTCTAGCGTCGAGGGGCCCAACGGCGCGCTTGCCCCCTGGGACTGGCAGGAGGCGGGCGTGTGAAAGCAGCGGCGCACAAACGTCTCCACGGCGCGCGGCCTGAGCGCGGAGAAGCAAG
This sequence comes from Dasypus novemcinctus, assembly GCF_030445035.2. NCBI lineage: Eukaryota > Metazoa > Chordata > Mammalia > Cingulata > Dasypodidae > Dasypus > Dasypus novemcinctus. The sequence continues at coordinate 105,607 of NC_092216.1, read as the reverse complement.
AAGGGCAGGGGAGGCGAATGGGGGCACTGGGGCCGCAGCGCAGCGGATGCAGCGAACATAAAAACGTCCAGCTGTATTAAAGCCATTATTTCCTCCTTGGAGATTAAGATGGTCAACCACCACACCAGGGAGCCAAGAGTGCCTACAGCTGCAAGCAGGAGAATCCCATCCATCATCCATGTGGGATCTAAGCCCCCTCTTGATCTAGAGGTGGAGTGGACATCACCATCCCAGGGTCCACAGGATGGAGGAATAGAGTATGGATTAGAGTGGACTTACTGGTATTCTACTATGGAACTATTGTGACTAGTAATGGAAGAAACTATAGCATTGGTGTGGAGAAAGTGGCCACGGTAGCTGCTGAGGGCAGGGAGAGGGAAGAAGAGATGTGATGTGGGGGCATTTTCAGGACTTGGAGTTGTCCTGGGTGGTGCTGCAAGGACAGATGCTGGACATTGTGTGTCCTGCCATGGCCCACTGGGTGGCCTGGGGGAGAGTGTAGACTACAACGTGGACCACTACAATGTAAACTCTATTCCATGTGGTGCAGCAGTGCTCCAAAATGTATTCACCAGGTGCAGTGAATGTGCCACGATGATGAAAGAGGTTGTTGATTTGGGAAGGATGGGGTGGGTGGGGTGGGGGGTATATGGGGACCTCCTGTTTTTTGAATGTAACATTCAAAAGAAAATAAAGGAAAAAAAAAACATCCAGGAAGTGCTTCCTGTAAAACATGAAACGAAGCAAATGTGGGGCCGGCCACTCACGACAAAGAGCCGTTGTGTTTCTTTTCAAGTGGATTACCCCAACACCCCTAAGTTTTACATCAAAAGAGGAACGGAAATGTGGGACAAGGGTTTCCTGTAGAAGTTTTGTCTAGAATTATTACCTCCCTGAACAAAAAGCGCATTTTCGTTTCAGAAAAAAAAAATTGTGCTATTCAATTTGTGGCTACAAAGATATACTGTAATATAAAGTAGTGAAACAGAAAAAACAATATAAAGAGCCAAGACATATTAAATTACCTAATAGAAACCGGAGAGAGGCAAGTGAGCGCCGTTTGCTTTATTGAGAAAGCTTTTACAAAGTGCAATCAATAAAGTTATACATCCTGTCTTATGACTTGATTTAAAAATTCTTCTATTTATTAAATAATTCTACGTTATTTTGAAAAGTAATGAAACAGCTGCAAGGATCTAGCGGTCATTTTTCTTCAGGAGAAATGTTAGTTTTCTCTAAAACCCTCTTGTGTTTAGGTATTCCTTGCTCAAATGGCGACTTTAAACATTGGGACAATTTGAGTTTAACTCAAAGATGATTTGATTTCATCATGATTTACTTTCCTTGCACAAAGTGGAGAAATGACACGGGGAAATGCAAGTGCTTGAAAGGGGAATCATGCATTACCCAAATGTTGTCGTTTCTGGGGAGAAATCACATAGCTATGATTTAAGACAATTTCTGTTTACAACCTGTAGGAAAATAACAAAGAGCTTTAATATCACAGAGATTCGATCTCGCGGCCAGGAGCCTCCAGGCCTGGCTTTCCGGAAGGGCCGCTAGGTCCCTCACTGCTGGACGCTCGGCCTGCTTTTGTTCACGTGGCCACAGACGCCTGTTCTTTGGTGGAGGATGAAACGTCACAAGGCTGCTCAGATCTGCACAAGCCCCCTCTGCCCCTAGGTCTTGCCATGGTTCCCGCCTCCCCAAGTTTGGCGAGCACTGAGTCTCACTCTGTCCCCCGCCCCACTCGTTGGGGAGATGGGCAAGTGGGAGCTTGGGGGGTAGAGCAGGGAGGGCAGCGGCCCGGCTTTGGCTCTCATCTCCGCCGTGTGGGGGGCAGAACCCCAACGTCTCTGAGTGCCAGGTTCAGATGCCGTGTAAGGAACCCCCCCTCTTCCAAGGGCCTGGGGCTCCGGGGTGAAATATCCCCCTGCCTCCTGCCGTGGCTCCCGTGGGCACCCAACAGGCGCTCCCTCTCCTGGGGACGGCGCGAAGAGAAGCAAGGGCCTGCGGTGGGTTCCTCCGTGATCCTCCCCACCAGCGCCCCGCCAGCTCCCTCGGCACGCGCGCTCAGGAACACACACTCATACTCCCTCACACCAGACACGCACACGAACACACACGCCACACTCAAATTACTCACACGCAGACACACATGCACACACACTCCTCCACACTCGCATTCACTCAAACTACTCACCCACGGGCACACATGCACACACACTCCTTCACACTCGCATTCACTCACACAGACACACACGTGCAGACACACTCATTCACACACACAAACACACCCCTTCACATTCATCTTCACTCACACCAGACACGCACACTAACACACACGCCACACTCAAACTACTCACCCACGGGCACACATGCACACACACTCTTTCACACTCGCATTCACTCACAGACACACACGTGCAGACACACTCATTCACACACACAAACACACTCCTTCACATTCATATTCCCTCACACCAGACACACGCACGAACACACACTCCACACTCAAACTACACAGAGACACACATGCAGACACACTCATTCACACTTGCATTCATTCACAGACACACGTGCAGACACACTCATTCACACACAAACACACTCCTTCACACTCATATTCACTCACACCAGACACACGCACGAACACACACTCCACACTCAATTACTCACACGCAGACACATGCACACACACTCCTTCACACTTGCATTCACTCACACAGACATACACGTGCAGACACACTCATTCACACACACACTCCTTCACACTCATATTCACTCACACCAGACACGCGCACGAACACACACTTCACACTCAAACTACTCACACGCAGACACACATGCACACACACTCCTCCACACTCATCTTCACTCACACAGACACACACGTGCAGACACACTCATTCACACACACTCCTTCACCCTCATATTCACTCACACAGACACACACGTGCAGTCATTCACACACAAACACACTCCTTCACACTCATCTTCACTCACACAGACACACATGCACACTCATTTGCACTCATTCACTCATACGCAGATGCACATGCAGACACACTTATATTCACACACTCACACACAAACACTCATATTCACTTACACACATGCACACACTCATTTACTCGCATGCAGACACGTGCATGCACACACACTCCTCCACACTGGCACTCACTCTCACGCAGACACGTACAGGCACACATGCTCCTTCCCACTCACATCACTCCCACGCAGACGTGTGCATGCCCAGATACGCATTCACACTCATTCACTCACATGCAGACACACACTCGCAGATATGCAAACACACTCATATTCACTTGCGTGCACACACTCATATTCACTTACTTGCAGATGCATGCATGTATAGACACTCACACTCATTCACTCACATGCAGACACACATGCACAGACACACACTCATATTCACACACAGACACACTCATTCACTTACACACATACACACTCATAAACACTTGCACGCAGACATGCAAATGCACAAGCTCATTCACACTCATTCACTCACACACACGTATGCACAGAATCACACACTCATATTCACTTATGCACACACACTCTTGCTCAATACATATATTCACCACAGATACACCTATACACACAGACACACACTCATATTCACTCGCATACAGACACATGCACACACTCCTTCACACTCACATCCACTCACATGCTGACACACTCATATTCACACACACACTCGTGCTCATGTACATATATTCACTCACACAGACACACTTGTACACACAGACACACAACTATAGCACACACACATCCGTGTAAATAGCCATAATTGCACACTCACAGACGCATTCACGAGCCTTTCTCCCCAGGTATTTTATTCCTAAAACAGGGCAGGCAGAAAGCAGCAGTGAGGAAAGGGACTCTGTGCCGATAGTTTCCTGAGCGGAGTCTGGCCACCAGGAAGGAGCTCCAAGAAGGCCAGTTATTCACCGGACAGCGTCTCCTCCCCAGAAAGGGGCAGGACCTCCAGACCTGGCACCCCAACCCTGACCGGCATGTGCCGAAGGCTGGCCGGTGTGTGTTGTCCGAGGAGCATTCCATAATATCCACGACCGGGGAGAGGGTGCAGAAGTACATTTTGACTTGGGAACAAGCATCCTGTTTCCCCCGGTTCACCTCTCTTCCCAATTCTTGTTTAAACGAATAGTAAGGGATGGCACTAGGGAGTGTTGATTTTCACCCTTAGGACACCTCTTATTCTGTCTCCAGATGCGAGCTCTTCTCCCACGCCATTTGAGAAGGGGAAATGGGCACAGCTGAACGCTCCTAAATCCAGGAGAAATTCCACATCCACCTCATTCTCATTCTCTCCAGAAAACGCTATCTCATCTCTTCATTTATTGATGGAACAATCACATAACAGCAATCTACCCTGTGCTAAGCACCATTCTAGGAGCGGTGGGCCCAGCAGTGAGGGAAAAAGACAAAGTCCCCGTTCTCAGGGGTTCCCACCCGATGGGGGCCAGGCTGCTGCTGATGAGAGAGGATGGGCAAATTAAACCCAGAGAATCGCTCGATGCCTATGTCACAGCAGCTACATCCTTCCCTACCGAAACCTGAACCAGCACTTCTGCTTCCAACCAAGGTGGCACAACCAGATTTACTTTCCCACCCAAAACCACCTAAAATAATACTAATTCAGGAAACAACCGCCACCGAGACCCTGGGCATGTGACGATGACGGGCAGTGGTCCCTGAGGGACAGGAGGAAGGCGGGACGAGCCGTCATTACTCCCACTCCCTGGGCACAGCCCGATGCAGCCCCTGAGTTGAGGATACGGAGATGAGAGTCTGGGGAAGCCACAGCAGTGAGATTTTTCAGGGCAGAGTACCAGAGGGAGAGAGAGAAGTCAGACGTCTGCCGAGAGTGCTCTTGAATGATCAGCTGGTGGCTAACCGGGGCTTGTGTGAGAAGAGCCACCCCAGGCCAGGGAAGAAAACAGCTCCACAGTGCTCAGCACTCACGCAGGGCGGAAAACAGTAACTGTTCCCTAAATCAGACGAGGGAAACCTCATCCCATTCAGGGCATTTGGTGGAACAGCTGCAACGGGGAAGAATTATCCCCAGAATGAACTCTGTTCTGGTCCTACCCAACAAATCTTAAAAGCAAGACCTAAAAGGATCCAATTACTCCAAGTAATTTAACCATACCCCAGAACAAATCCCAAGAACACGTCTAGAAAATCAAAATATCCAGTACCCAACAGGGTAAAATTTATAATTTTGGGCGTCCAGTCAACAATTGCTAGACACGCATGACCCATAAAGAAGAAAAATCAGTCAAGTGAAAATTACCCCAGGACTGTCACAAAGTTAACAAAGACATTAAAACAGTTACTGTATGTTTAAAAAGTTAAGTAGAGACAAGGAAAATATAAAAAATACCCAAACCAAACTTCTAGACATGAAATGTTTGAGAATGAAAATACATCAAATGAGAGTAAGAGTCAATTAGAAATTGCAGAATAGAAATAAATGAACGTGAAGAAATAGTAATATAAACTATCTGAAGTGAGACACAGAGAAAACAGACAATGTTTTACTTTTTTTTTCAAGATACATAGATGGCACCAAAAAAAGAATTTTAAAAGATGAGCCCAAAAAATGCTCAACCTCACTGATGATTAGGGAAATGCAAATCAAAACGACAATGAGATCATTTCACACCTATCAGAATGGCCACTCTTAAAAGAACAGAGAACTACAAGTGTTGGAAAGGATGTGGAGAGATAGGAACACTTATCCACTGTTGGTGGGTGGGAATGCAGAATGATATAGCCACTGTGGAGGACTGTTTGGCAGTCCCTAAAGAAGTTGAAAATAGACTTGCATGGGACCCTGCAATACCACTACTGGGTCTATACCCAGAAGAACTGAGAGCAGTGATACGAACAGACATCTGCACACCGATGTGCATAGTGGCATTATTCACGATTGTCAAAAGTCAGAAACAACCCAGGTGTCCACCTACCAATGAATGGACAAACAAACTGTGGTCTGTTCACAGTTGGAATATTATGCAGCTGTAAGAAATGAAGTCGTAAAACATATGGCAACATGGATGAACCTGGAGGACATTATGTTGCGTGAAGCAAACCAGACACAAAAGAACAAATACTACATGACTGCATTACTATGAACCAAATATATTGTGTAACATATTGTATGATTCAAAAACAAAGGTATAGACTTTTTAGGCATACAACAGATGAAAGAATTCACCAGCAAATCCATGCTGAAAAACATTTTAAATTTTTAAGACATAAGGAAAAATGATACCAGAAGGAAATATGGATCTACAGAAGAAAATGAAGACTGCCAGAAATGGTAACCATGTGGGTAAAAGCGCATACTTTTTTCTTATTATTTCAACCTCTTCAAAACTTTCACAAACATGGTCCTAAAACAAAGCTGGCAAAATTAAATTATTAAAAGATGACCATCTCCCTTCATCTGTCTTTTCTCTAAAGTGAGCAATAAGAGAGCTCAGAAAGCTGTCAGATACATGAAAATCAAATATCAGGCATAAATAAACCACCAAGAGCCTGCTTTGCCCCCCGGAGAAAGGAGTTACCATTAGTGAAGGATTTGCCAGGGGGTTGTTGAATTCCCTGGGGCATTTCCAATTTTCAGGTTGTCACTGGAAGTTTCTAGGTTTGCCTGTTCCAATGTTCCCTTGCACAAGAGTCTTTGAGCAGCTTGGTTCTGGGCACCCCCTGCCCTGAGCAACACCAACTACACATATCCTCCCCTTCCTGCCTTGATGCCCATGCCTGGGCTCTCTTCTCTCTGGAATGGCCTCTCTCCCACCCTCTCCCCCCTCCAACAGGGTCTGGTTTACCATTCCTCCTTGGGTCCGTGGACCTTACCCATGCCACTGTAACAGCAGATACTTTCTGTAGCACTATCAGCCATCTTTGTCTGCTTCCTTCTGTTTCTGTAGCATTATCCTCCATCTCTGTCTGTTCCCACAATTTCTGTAGCATTATCATCTGTCTCCGTTTCTGTTTCCCACAGACTGTGACCTACCTCCTAAAGGCACATCCCATTGGCTTTTGCAGCCCCAAAACCCAGCACAAAGTATGCACGCCACAGGAGTGTTGAAACACTGTGAGACCGTTACTCATCTTGCAAAATACAAGGATCATTTTGTTCCTTTAAGACTAGGAAAAATTTTTCACCACACGTGTGATGGTTGATTTTGCATGTCAACTTGCCCAGAAGATGGTAGCCAGAAGATGGTAGCCAGTTGTTTGGTCAAATATTAGTCCAGGGGTCTACAGAGACCCCCAGGTCTTATGGTCATGACAGTTGGCTCTGGAGTTCGGTGCCCTGCCAGTGGGTCCTACTTTGGAATTTGTGCTCCTGAGTGAGATGGAGTTGGACTCAGATGTAATCTCTCTACACATACCTCTTCTGTCACTTTTACTAAAATTGTGGTTGGCGCTGGGGTTGGTGTATGCTGAGGAGACTTGAATCTCTGGGCTGTCCATGTGCCAGCTGGACCCTGAGCCTCAGCAGAGTTGCAACACCTACTCTCTGGTTTGTTACTTTACCCAGGTCAGCTAACGGAGTGGGGATGGTCAATGACCACACCAGAGAAGCAAGAGAGTCTACAACTGCAAGCAGGAGAATCCCATCCATCAGTCATGTGGGATCTAAGCCCCCTCTCGATTTAGAGGTGGAGTGGACATCACCATCTCAGGATCCTCAGGATGGAAGAATAAAATATGGATTAGAGTGGACTTACTGATATTCTACTATAGAATTATTGTGACTCTAGCAATGGAAGAAACTGTGTCACTGATGTGGAGACAGTGGCCAAGGGAGTTGCTGAGGGCAGGGAGAGGGAAGAAGTGATGAGATGTGGGGGCATTTTCGGGACTTGGAGTTGTCCTAAATGATATTGCAGGGACAGATGCTGGACATTATATATCCTGCCATAGCCCACTGGGTGGACTGGGGGAGAGTGTAAACTACAATGTAAACTATAATCCATGTGGTGCAGCAGTGCTCCAAAACGTATTCACCAAATGCAATGAATGTGCCACAATGATGAAAGAGGTTGTTGATGTGGGAGGAATGTTGGGATGGGGAGTGGGATATATGGGAACCTCTTATGTTTTTTAATGTAACATTTTGTGTAATCTATGTATCTTTTTTAAAAAAATTTCAAAATCTATTTTAAAAAAAAACCCACTAGTCCAGGTATGTTGTAGGTGGGATTAACATCTACAACTAGTTTTCTTTTGAGTAAAGAAGATTACCTCCTATAATGTGAATGATCTTTGTCCAATTAGTTAAAGACCCTAAGAGCAAAAGCTGAGGTTTCCAGAGAAGAAACTCTACCTCAAGACTGCAGCATCAAGTCTTGCCTGAGATTCCAGCCAGTCAGCCTGTCCTACAAATTTCTCACACGCTAGTCCCATGCATGAGCCATTTCGTTAAGATAAATATCTTTGTGTGTGTGTGTGTATACTCTATCTCCTATTGATTCTGTCTCTTTGGAGAGCCCTGACTGATGGAACATGCTTCAAGTAAGCAAGCCAATCTGTCTGAGAATCCAGGAGACCTGCTTCTGGGAGGGAGTAAAGAAGGAAATGTGAAGGACTGATATCCAAGGGATTCCACAAGTTTAAAAAACACATTCATGTAGAAAAAGAAAAAAGGAAAGGGAAGAAAATGTGTCTTCCGCTACACTGGGTTGTGCCAAGGAAGCATTAATCTGCTTTTGTTTAAATGAGCTCTTCTTTGGGGTCTAAGTGAGCAGATAAGTTCTTGGGCATCTCCAACATGCCAGGGGGACCCAGTGGTGCTCCAGCCAGAACGAGAGAGGAGACCCAGTTAGGAATTGTTGCCATGGAAGTAGCTTTGCGTTATCAACACAGGGGATGAGTTTTCCACAGAGAGAGAAGCTTGCTGGGTAGGAAGGGGAAACTTAACTACAAACATTGGATCGGGCTCCACAGGATTTATCTGAGTGCCAAAAAGCCTCCCCTGGTTCCCCACCCTCCAAGTGAGTTAGCATGCCAGGAAAAGTTTGGGAGCCAGCCATCTCCAGGGACAGCAGAAAGTTCTAACAACTCACTGCAACCAAGAGAGAGAAATCCAATCTTCCACCATGAGAAAAAGAATTGCCATTGTAGGAAGCCACGTCAGGCTGTAATTCTCTCCTGCCTCTCCGACCCCAACATCAGAGGTTTTATGGACCCTTTCATGCACGGGAAAAAATGTTAACAAGGCTGGGAAACCCTTAGTCTTCTCGACCATAATAACAAAGCCATGTCATTTCATCCTTCCCCTCAGCTGCCCTCCAAAAATAGAGCCTCTCTGCAAGCCCGATATCAAATGGCAGGCACAGAGGTGTGTCCAAACACGCAGCCTGCCCACTTGCATGGGATGTTTTTAGAGTGTTGAAATGCAGTCCACTTGTTCTGTGGCCAGAAATAACCTCTTCCACTCAGATTCAGCAGACATCAGAGGCGAAGGGGTCGGGGGTCATCTGGTCAACCTCCTTTCTTATTACAGATGGTGACACAGCGCTGGGGAGAGAAATAAGCCGCTGGAGCCAAGTAGCCGCCTCAGGGCCAGGACGCAATCCTCAGTCCTGTAACCCCTCACAGCTAAAGACAGAATTGGGGCTCCCAGCCTGGGCCTGGACATGAGCTGGTTCGTGCTAATTATTTCACAGGGACCGTTTGCTATTTTTAGCAGAGTCTTCTCTCTGCCATGGTTATCTATCAATGTCTTCACCATCTTTCATTCACAAGCTTAAGACACAGCTCGGGCATCCTCTTCTCTCTAGGTTTCGGGCAGGCGTTCCCTCATCTGAGGTCCAAGAACATTGGGTTCCCACTGTGATTAGGGCATTTAATTGCATATTAACTACCCTTTGGCAAGCCTGTACTCCCACCAGAAGATGAGAACTCCCACATTCCTTTAGCACCCAGAGCCCAGCACAGCGCCTGGTGGGAAATGGACAGATGGCGTACATCCAGCGCTTGTGGGCGCCACAGTAGACTGTGTGAGCTCTGCTTACGGGGGAAGGCTCACCTCTGGATGAAAAAATGTCATTGCTGATTTTTTAAAGGGTGGGTATAGAACCCGCCCTGATCGAGATGGTGGAATAAACACTCCAGGGCGCCGTCCACTCACAGAAGCTTTGGGCAACCAGCAAGAACTGGCAGAAACAATTTCTCAGGCTTCCAGAAAACAGTTTAAGGGCTACAGTGACAGGGCAAGCACCAAATCAAGAAAAACACTGCTGAAAACTGCCCAGATTCTGTGGTGCCCCAGTAGGACCCTCCCTCACCCCTCACCAACTTGGCATGGAGTTGGCCTGTGCAGACCCTGGCCCCTGGCTCCAGAGAGAGCACAGCCAGCCCTCGTGCACATGCTGGGAACACGTGTATCTGGTGGAGCTTGAGGGGCTCACCATCCCAAAACTCACCTGAGTGTAGATGGTGGCTCGCCAAGCTCTCCTATGGAATACACTGGTGAGCTGCCCAGGGTGAGGGGTGGCTGGCTGCAGCCCAGACTGTGAGGAAACTTTCCTAGGAAAGAGGGCACATTCAAAGGGAAATTTTTAGGGCCACATGCACATGCCCAAGAGAAGATACAAACACAGAAAGGACCAGGGAGGCCTGGAAGCTATTCTGGAGCTGATCTCCAAGCCCACTGCATGGAGAAACCCTGAAGGAGGGCACCTGCACACGGGGAAAGCTCTGTCAGAACATGAGTTGGACACTAGCTTAAGGAACAGATGCCTCAGAGTCGGAAGTCAAGCAATAACACATTAAAATATCAAGGGGAAGGAAGCAGATGTGGCTCAACTGATAGTGTCCGCCTACCATATGGGAGGTCCAGGGTTCAAACCCAGGGCCTCCTGACCCATGTGGTGAGCTAGCCCATGTGCAGTTGTGCAAGGAGTGCCGGCCCATACAAGGATGCCCCCACGTAAGGGTGCCCCCGCACAAAAAGGAGTGGCCCCCCACACAAGGAGAGCCACCCCACGTAAAACCACAGCCCTCCCAGGAGTGCTGATGCACACACGGAGAGATGACATAATAAAAAAAGAGACACAGATCATCAGTGCCACCTTATGAGAATACAAATGGACGCAGAAGAACACACAGTGAATGGACACAGACAATGGGGGAGGGGGGAAGGGGAGAGAAATAAAATAAGTAAATAATTGTTTTTAAATGTCAAGGGAGCAGATGTAGCTTGGGGGTTGAGCTCCTGCTTCCCACGTACAAGATCGTGCGTTCAATCCCTGGTACCTCCTAAAATAATATCAAAATGTCTGGTTTCAACAAAAGATTACAAAGCATACAAAGGAACAGGAGTTGATGGCCCAGACAAAGAGAAGATTTAAGCATTAGCAATAATCAGTGAGGAGGACAAGAACTGGGACATTCCAGGCAAAAACTGTTTAAAACTGGTCCTAGATATGCTCAAAAAGCTAAAGGGAAACATGAACAAAGAACTAAAGGATGGGAAATGAAATGCAGCTCAGGCGATTGGGCTCCTGTCTACCATAAGGGAGGTCCAGGGTTTGAATCGCTGGGCCTCCTGGTGAAGGCAAGCTGGCCCACATGGTGAGCTGAAGCAAGCAGTGAACTGGCCCATGCAGACTGCTGACCTGGGCAGCAAGCTGGCCCAAGGGGTGAGCTGGCCCACGCAGAGAACTGGTGCAGCAAGATGATGCAACAAAAAGAGACAGAGAGATAATAAAAGACACAGCAGACCAGGGAGCTGAGGTGGTACAAGAGATTAAGTGCCTCTTTCCCACTCTGGAAGGTCCCAGGATCGGTTTCCAGGGCTGCCTAAAGAGAAGACAAGCAAACAGAGAAGAACACATAGTGAATGGACACAGAGAGCAGAGAATGCGGGAGTGGGGGAGAAATAAATAAATCTTTTAAAAAAAGAACTAAAGGAAATTAGGAAAACAAGAGGTGAACACAAAAGAATATCAATAAAGAGATGGAAATTTTGAAGAGGAACCAAACAGAGCTAGGGGAATCCCTAGAGGTTGTCAACAGCAGATTGGAGCTGATAGAAGAAAGAATTAGTGAACTTGAAGATAAGACACTTGAAATCATCCAGTGTGAGGAACAGAAAGAAGAAAGAATGAAGTGACCAGAACCCAAGGAGCCTGTGGGACACCATCACATACCAAGGTATGCATTATGGCAGTCCCAGAAGAGAAGAGGGAGCTACTATTCCGAGAAATGTTGGCAGGAAACTTCCAAAATTTAACAAAAGACATGAGTATACACCTCCAAGAGGCCAACAAACTCTAAACAGACCCACGCCATGCTGTGTTCTAATCAAATTGCTGAATTCCAAAGATAAAGAGAAAATTCTGAAAGCCCCAAGAAAGAAACAAAATGTCACAAACAAGGAACCTTCAAGAAGATGAAGCACCAATTTCAAACAGGAAACCATGCAGGCAAGAAAGCAGTGGGAAGACATATTTAAAGGACTGAAAGCAAAAATTTGTCAACCAAGAATTCTGTATCCAACAAAACCATCTTTCAAAAATGACAGTGGAAAGCAAAAATGATAATTAGGGATTAAGACATTCCCAGATAAACAAAAGTCAAGAAATTTCATCGCCACCAGTCCAGCCCGACAAAATATCCTAAGGGAAAGGATCCTAGACAATTGACTGAAGCCACTCAAAGAAATAAGGATCGTTGGTAAATATAATGACTTTGGGTAAATATAAATACCTGTACTACTGCGTTTTTCATCTGTGACCCCATTTTTTTCTTCCTACAGGATCTAAAAGACAAGTTAATAAAATGTAATGATAAATCAGTGGTTTTGGACTCAACATATAAACATGTCATTGTAACAAGAACCACATACACGTGGGTGGGTGGAAGAATATTGGAACATAATTTGTGTACCCTATTAAAGTTAAGTTGATTATCAAAGCAAATGAGATTGTTGTAGATATAAGATGTTAAATTTAAGCCCCATGGTAATCAAAAAGAAAAAAACAGAATATGCAAACTGATAGGGATAGAAAGTGGAATAAAGGTTACCAGGAGTGGGGGGCAGGGGGAATGGGGGATAATGCAAAATTTGCAAAATTAGTGTAAGATTACTGTTTTGGGAAAGGGACAGTTCTAGTAAGGGTCGGTGGTGGGGGACCTGAAGTATCGTGGATATGATTCATCTCAATGAATGGTACGCTTGGGAGGGGCTGGGATGGGGAGAGTTACGTTGTATATCTGTTTCCATAATTAAATATAAAGAAAGATAAACTAAAGAGATAACGACAATTTACTGCAATGTGTGATGCTGGATGGGATCTGAGAATGCAAAAGGAAAGGCTCAGAAGGATGTTACCGGGGGCATCAGGAAAAAATGGCAGAGAGAATGTAAGTTCTGCATCAATGTTAAATGTCTTAACCTTTACACCTGCAGTTAAGGTGTTGACATAGTGAATATCCTTGTTCATAGGAAATGCACATGGAAGTATTATGTGTTCAAGGAGTATGATGGGTGCAACTTGCACTCAAATGTTCAGAAAATAGATGGGAAGGGAGGGGTGGAGTGGCAAAATGTTAAAAAATGAGTGAGTCTGGGAATTTTCTGTATGGGGTTTGAATCATTTTTGTAAATGTGCTGTAAGCTTGAAATTATTTCAAAATAAGAAGTGTTTTCTTGTTCCACTTTGTTTTTTTTAAAGACTTATTTAAATATATACCAAGTATATGCACCTATGTATATATTGGATGATATATTACAGTATAATGTGTTATGTCATGTATTATGTATTATATGTGTATATTGTATACTACATGCATATTATACATTGTTGTACATACAATCAAACCAACTGTACATTCGTGGCTATGGGATGTTCCCATTTTTACAAGGACTCGCACCCTCAGGACTGCACCTGAATCTAGGGTAGGATTTCCGGGGGACCATCACAGGTCCAGTGACCATTCGCATGTGTGTCTCTGACTGTGCGGTGAGGGAGAAGGTTTATTCTCTCACGGCTACCGAGCCAGATCTGGGGAGCCCCTTTGCAGTCCACCACATGAGCAACCACCCATGCACATGTCTGGCCTCTGCTTGGAGACGCTGGAAGGAAGAGGCGCGAAGGCGTTTCCACTGTCCTGTCCCTGTCGCGGAAGCGAGGTCACCGAGACGCAACCTGCAGAGCTTCCTGGGCCCGGCGGGCTGGGGTTCATCTCCTTCGTCATCCAGTCAAGCACTGGCCTGAGACCTGCTCCTCCCACCTTGGGAGGGGTCAGTGGCCTCTGGGGAGGTGAGTCGTCCACACTGTCTCAAGGCTGCGTAGCTCCAGGAGCATGGCCGCATCTTGCCCCTTCTGCCGGAGGCCCCTCCCTGGCCCATGGTCCTTGTCCTGGCTTTTCACCTGCAGCCCTCCCTCATTCTCACTACCCCGAATCTCAGCCTCCCTTACCATGGGGGGCACTGCGGATGGGGTGCACCCCGAGATACCAACATCTCTCCTGAGACACTCCAGCAACCGCGAGGACAGAGAGCCAGATCTGGGGAAATCCTCGTGCATTCCAGCCATGTGTCAGCTTCCTCCTTCACCTCTCATCCTGTCACGTATGATGCTTTTGTCTCTCTCCCTCTCCATCCATCCATCCATCCAGTCTTCCTGTATGACTATATCTATATAACATCCATCATCCATCATCTGTCAATCATCCATCATCTATCATCCATCATCTGTCAATCATCCATCATCTATCATCCATCATCTGTCAATCATCCATCATCTTTCAATCACCCATCATCTATTATCATCCATCAACTCTCAATCATTCATCATCCTATCATCCATCATCTTTCAATCATCCATCATCTATCATCCATCATCTTTCAATCACCCATCACCTATCCATCTATCATCTATCCTGTCAATCATCCATCATCTATCATCCATCATCTTTCAATCATCCATCATCTATCCATCTATCATCCATCATCTTTCAATCATCTATCATCTATATCATCCATCATCTTTCAATCATTCATCACCTTTCAATCATCCATCATCTAT
Organism: Dasypus novemcinctus; assembly: GCF_030445035.2. Taxonomy (NCBI): domain Eukaryota; kingdom Metazoa; phylum Chordata; class Mammalia; order Cingulata; family Dasypodidae; genus Dasypus; species Dasypus novemcinctus. The sequence goes on along the minus strand of NC_092216.1, from coordinate 90,494 downwards.
CCATCTATCATCCATCATCTTTCAATCATCTATCATCTATATCATCCATCATCTTTCAATCATTCATCATCTTTCAATCATCCATATCTATCCATCTATCATCCAGCATCTTTCAATCATCCATCATCTATCCATCCATCCATCTATCTATCTATCTATCTATCTATCTATCTATCTATCTATCTATCTATCTCTAAGCTTCTCCCTTTCATCCCCAAGTCTAGAAGAAAAATCAAGCTCAACATATGAGTTACAACTCAAGTATTCAGGTGTCAACTGCTTTTGTTGTATTCCTGGAGGGAAAAGTTAAATTGGTTTGGGCAATCAGATCAGTTTTGGTTTAAAATGGGTCAGAAAGGAGTCTGGAGTTAATAACCCACTTTGGGTAACCCAGTTTTGACTCCACCACACTCTGCGTCATTAGAAAACGGCAAGTCAACAAAAAAGTTCCCAAATCGCAGGAGCAGACTATGTCTTGAGCCATTTGCATCACTGAAAAAGTGGGAAGGTGAGTAGAGTGTTGCGGACAGCCTTTTACTCCCACGGAAGATGTTTGCTGTATTTGAACGGTTAGAAACGTTACCAAGTCTTTGAGGATATGACTATTGCCTCAACAGAAACCTGTACTGAGAAATGGAACATGAGCTTTAGTTCCCTAGAGCTGCTCTTCCTAAGTACCGCAAACTCAGAAATTTACTCTTCCAACGTTCTGGAGGGCAGAAGGTGGGAATCAAGGTTTGGCAGTGCCACACTCCCTCTAAAACCTGTGGGCAGAGTCCTTCCTCATCTCTCCGAGCTTCTGGAGTTTGCCAGCAATCATAGGGTTTCCCTCCAGCCTCTTCCTCCATTTCCACATGGCCTCACTCTGTGCCTTCTCTCCCTCCTCTGTCACCAGTCATACTGGATTAGAGGCCACAGACTCCAACATGATCTCATCTTAACCTAATTCCATTAAACATACCCATTTCCTAACAAGGTCGCCTTCACAGTTGCCGGGAGCTGGGACTTGAACACGCCATCTGGGGGGACACGAGTCACCCCTTAACGCATGTACCTCTTCCTCGCCATCTAACCCCACAGTTGTTATGCCCCAAGAGTCCATGGTACTTGGCACAGTGGGGGACACTTCTGCAGATGAACTTCTTCCCTGTATCCAGAAGAGATCCTGTTTCCTCCTCCACCCAGCAAAAGCACACAGAGTCACGCGCTTCTGTAGCGTGAATGCCCAGCAGTGGCTCAGAGTCGAGGATTAAGAGTTAACGACATACTTGGGATACTGGAGCCAGCAGTAATTCAGCTTAATGCCACACATGGTTGTGGTTTCCTGAAATCTGCTGGCCCATAACCTCTGGGGCATGGACAAGTGGCCTTAAAATAGCCCGAGTTATGTGCTGCCAAAGCAAGGCTTGCACCTCAGCTGTTCTCTCCAAGGGCGTTTTTCCACCCTGGCTTCTCCGGAGAACAAAAACGACAGGTGGTCTTGCCAGCTAAGTCAGGGTGTCCTCTTGAACTCTCATGGGTGGCAGGGAAGAAAAAAACACATATGGACCCTTGTCTATAGTTTGAAGCCAAGTGTCCCACTCTAGTAAGAATGCCGTGTGCGTCACCTGCTCACACATCAAAGTTAGGCTCACGTCCGGTGCTCACTTCCCAGTGTCTCCAACTGTATGAGGTTCCGGTGAGCTCTTACAAACTTGGCGGTTGCAACAGAAATGGACTCTCACAGTTCTGGAGGCCAATGGTGTGAAGTCAAGGCATCATCCAAGCGTCCCTCTGGAGGCTCCAGGGGATGGAACTTCCTGCCTCTTCCAGCTCCTGGTGGCTCCAGGTGGTCCTTGGCTTGTGGCCACATCACTTGAGCCACTGTCCTCCTCTGTCTCTTGTAAGGGGTCATGGGGTTTAGGGCTCACCCTAAATCTCAGATGAGCTCCTGTTGATATTCTTAACTCAACTACAAATTCCCTTTTCCAAGTAAGATCCCCATCACATGGTCTGAGGCTTAGGGCATGGAAGTACCTTTTGGAGGGGCCACCATTCAAGCCACCGCAACTGTTGGTCATGACTTCCTGACCAGGTAAAGGAATTTAGAGATTTTCAGCACACATATACACACGTTCATGCATGCAGAGCTGAGTGACCCCCTGGCAGGCACTCAAGTATTTGCTTTGCATATCAGGAAGGCTTTAGTGCTCATAAGCTCAGTATCTTGCAAACACTCACTCATGCACTGTCTACCGAGCCCTATACCACGACTCACGCTTAAACTTTGGGAGCTGAGAACCTAAAATGGTGCAGCCATATTGGGAAGCAATATGGCGGCTCCTGAAAAAGTAGCACATAGAATTACCATGTGGCCCAGCAATTGCGCTGCTAGGTTTATACCCAGAGAAAGTTAAAACAGAGACTCAACAGGTAGTTGTACACCCTTGTCCACAGCAGCGAGATTCACGATACCCAAAGAGTGGGACAGCCCAGCGCCTAGAGAGAAGGAAAAACAGAGCATGCTCCACCCCTACAAGATCTATCATTCTTCCACGCAAAGGAACAAAGCCCTGAGACGTGCGGTAACACGGATAAACGCTGGAGAGAACAGGCTGAGTGAAAGAAGCCAGGCACACAGGGTCACAGATCGCGTGAGTTGAACATGCAAATTCTTCAAGACGGGAAGTAGGTTCTAGGTAAACGGGATGGAGGGGAAGGGGAGATTTTGCTCGGTGGGGATAGAGTGTTGTGAATAAAAATTCATAAATAAAGGGGGGAGAGTTTGGGGGTGAGCCAGACCTCCCCTTGGCGGCAGCCGCGTTTCAGCAACTCTGTGACCTTCACCTCCGGGTCCAGCACGGCTCCGTCCACTCCCCACCGTTGCCGTGAGCCAAGCCACTGCCATCTTCCCTGGCCCGTGGCAGCTGCCCCCAACTGGTCTCCCCCCACCCCTTCTGCGCACGGCAGCTGTAGGCTCCTCTTAAAGATACCGGTCAGATGGCACACCCCTGGCTCATCCTCTCCTGAGGGCTTCTCATCTCCCCACAGGGACCTGGTTCTGTGGGACACACATGCTGGTTCTGTGGAGCACACATGCTCCCCCTGCCTTGCCTGGGACCCCTCCCCACATTTCCTAATCCTCTGGGTCTCCAGACCACCTTCCGGGACCACCCAGCGGCTCTCCACGGCGGTGTGGAATGCCATCCCGTGCAGAGATGGCTGCTTGCCCGGACCCTGTGGTGAGTTCGAGTCCCGCCGTTCTTCCTGTACGTGGTAACTGCTTGTCATCCTGAGCCACGACTTTACTAAATGCCTGGAATTAAAAAGTCACGGTTGATAGCGTTGTCTCTGGGTGGGAGAGTTACTGACAGTTCTTGTTTTCACACTTTTTCTGTATTTCCCCAGTTTTCTCCAAGCAGCATTTTTCACTTTTACAGTGAGAAAAAAAATAAGATTTTAAAAATTTGATACAGCAATTTAAATCACTACCTGTGGCTATCAGAGATACGGCTCTGTGACATTAAGAAAGGTGCGCATTTCACCCATTACGCTCTGACTCAAATGTAGGTCTCAAGCAGAAAAAAAAGTGGCTTCTTCTGTCCTTAAGTATCCACTTTGCCAACTTACTTAAAATTGTGCTGACTGAAAAAGAAGAAAGTATCACACCTGAGATGCTAATAGTTTCTGCTTCATTTAAGTTCGGGACAGAAACTATGTCACAGCCAAGTACTATATGTAAGGTTTTATTTAACGTAAAGAATTATCCGGTAAAAGTGCTGTGTGTAACTTTGCTAAAAGTAAAGAATTATCCAGAAAACATCCTTTTTCCTTAGAGAATAAGTTATAAACCATTTTCTAGAGCCACACCCTCCTGAGAAGCTTGTTTTTTATTTTCCAAACTTATTTATACCCTTTTCCAAAATAATTTTATTAATTAGATGATTTTGATGTTCATTTTCATTTAAATCTTGAGGAGAGCATTATTTAGAATTTGGAAGGTAGGGAAAGTATTTTTAAAAATCACTAAAGGGAAGCGGACTTGGCCCAGTGATTAGGGCGTCCATCTACCACATAGGAGGTCCACGGTTCAAACCCCGGGCCTCCTTGACCCGTGTGGAGCTGGCCCATGCGCAGCGCTGATGCATGCAAGGAGTGCCCTGCCACGCAAGGAGTGCCCTGCCACGCAGGGGTGTCCCCCACGTAGGGGAGCCCCACACGCAAGGAGTGCACCCGTAAGGAGAGCTGCCCAGCGCGAAAGAAAGGACAGCCTACCCAGGAATGGTGCAGCACACACGGAGAGTTGACACAGCAAGATGACACAACAAAGAGACACAGATCCCCATGCCGCTGACAACAACAGAAGCCGACAAAGAAGACGCAGCAAATAGACACAGAGAACAGACAATGGGGGGGCGGGGGGAATAAATAAAGTAAATTTAAAAAAAGAAATTTTTAAAAATCCCTGAAAATCTGTTTTTAATTTGTGCTCTCCAGGCCTTGCTGAGCTCACAGCCATGTCCCTCCAGCTTCTCTGCATCTGCCTCGTGCCCTCTAGTTACGAGGTGCATCACTGGATTTGGGGCTTGCCATAACCCAGGACACGTGGGGTGCTCTCTCCCCTTCCGTGGTGGGCTGCTCCGTGGTGGCGCCGTCACCGGAGCCGAAAGGAGCAACGGTCCAAATCCTCCAACCAGACAGCGCAAGGCGGTACCTATGGGCGACGGAATTCACCCCGAGAGGACTGAGGCTCTGCTGCAGCCCGACATGGAAGGGGACCTGCTGTGCGATTCCATTTTTATGAACGGTCCAGAGCAGGGAGCCCACGGTTCTGCTAAAGCTCACACTGCTGGTGGGATGGCTCCAGCACGGGAATTCACCGCTCACGTCCACGGCTGGAGGCTGGATTCCTCCTGAGGGGCATCTCCTGGCTGGCCGGCGGTGCTCAGGGCTGCTCAGCTCAGTGATTCGGGGCTCCTCAGCTCAGTGCTCGGGGCTGCTCAGCTCAGTGCTCGGGGCTCCTCGGCTCAGTGCTCAGGGCTGCTCAGCTCAGTGCTCTGGGCTCCTCAGCTCAGTGCTCGGGGCTCCTCGGCTCAGTGTTCGGGGCTGCTCATCTCAGTGCTCGGGGCTCCTCGGCTCAGTGCTCGGGGCTCCTTGGCTCAGTGCTCGGGGCTCCTCGGCTCAGTCCTCAGTCTCCTCAGCTCAGTCCCTGGGGCTACTTGACTCAGTGTTCGGGGCTGCTCAGCTCAGTGCTTCGGGCTCCTCGGCTCAGTCTTCGGCATCCTCAGCTCAGTCCCTGGGCTCTTCAGCTCAGTGCTCAAGACTCCTCCGCTCAGTCCCTCCGACTCCTTGGTTCAGTGCTCGGGGCTCCTGGGCTCATTCCCTGGGACTCCTCAGCTCAGTCCCTGGGACTCCTTGGCTCAGTCCTGGGGCTCCTCGGCTCGTCCTTGGGGCTCTTTGGCTCAGTGCTCAGGGCTCCTTAGCTCAGTCCCTGGGGCTCCTTGCCTCAGTGCTTGGGGCTCCTCGGCTCATCCTTGGTGCTCCTTGGCTCAGTGCTCAGGGCTCCTTGGCTCAGTCCCTGGGCTCCTTGGCTCATCCTTGGGGCTCCTCTGCTCAATCCCTGGGCTCCTTAGCTCAGTCTCTGAAGTTCCTCAGCTCAGTCCCTGGGGCTCCTCGACTTGTCCTTTGGGGCTCCTCGGCTCAGTCCCTGGGCTCCTTGGCTCAGTGCTCAGGTCTCCTTAGCTTAGTCCCTGGGGCTTGTCGGCTCAGTGCTCAGGGCTCCTTAGCTCAGTCCCTGGAGCTCCTCGGCTCAGTCCTGGGGCTCCTCTGCTTGTCCCTGGAGCTCCTTGACTCAGTGCTTGGTGCTCCTTGGCTAAGTCCCTGGGACTCCTTGCCTCAGTGCTCAGGGCTCCTCGGCTCGTCCTTGGGGCTCCTCGGCTCAGTGTTCAGGGGTCCTTAGCTCAGTCCCTGGGGTTCCACGGCTCATGCTCGGGGCTCCTTGGCTTGTCCTTGGGGCTCCTCAGCTCGTCCTTGGAGCTCCTTGGCTCAGTGCTCAGGGCTCCTTAGCTCAGTCCCTGGGGTTCCTCGGCTCGTGCTCGGGGCTCCTCGGCTCAGTCCTGGGGCTCCTCTGCTCATCCTCAGTATCCTCGGCTCGTTCCTGGGACCCCTTGGCTTTTCCGTCTCCTGCCAACGCTCGCAGTGGCCTCTTCTCCTTCCCTCTTGGGTTCCGCTGACTCCAGCTCCTGGCTGCTCCCGTGGTTCTCCTTCCACATCCAATCTCCTTTCCTTGGAGTGACTCAGCGCTGTGTCCTGGCGGCCTCCCTCACAGTCTGGCTCCTGAATTAATAACTCTTCAAGGCCCTGTTTACAAATGGGGTTGGCACCTGCACATGCCTTTTGTGGGGGCGTGATTCAGTCCCCAACATCCACAGGGACAAAAAGCAACTTAGTGTTTGTCAGAGCCTGTGGGGAGAGGGGAAAGGACACTCACTGCTTCATCGGTATGGAGTGAAGAATCCTTTTGGGGTGAAGAAAACATCTTCAAAAGAGATACTAGTATGCCTTTTCTGTCACTTTTACTGAACCTGTGGTTGGCACTGGGGGTTGGTGTACACTCAGGAGACCTGAATCTCTGGACTGTCCATGTGACGGCCAGGCCCTGGGCCTCAGCAGACTTGCAACTCCTACCGTCTGGTTTATTGGACTTACCCTGGCCACCTAACGGGGAGGTGAAGGTCAACCACCACACCAGGAAAGAGAGTGCCTACAACTGCAAGCAGGAGAATTGTATCCAGCATCCATGGGGAATCTAAGCCCCCTCTCGATATAGAGGTGGAGTGGACATCACCATCCCAGGGTCCACAGGATGGAGGAAGAGAGTATGGATTAGAGTGGACTTACTGATATTCTACTATGGAATTATTATGATTAGTAATAGAATAAGTTTTAGCATCCAAGTGGAGAAAGTGGCCATGGTAGCTGCTGAGGGTGGGGAGAGGGAAAAAGATGTGATGTGGGGGCATTTTCAGGACTTGGAGTTGTCCTGGGTGGTGCTGTAGGGACAGATGATGGACATTAAATGTCCTGCCATGGCCCACTGGGTGGACTGGGGAAGAGTGTAGACTACGATGTAAACCATTGTCCATGTGGAGCAGCAGTGCTCCAAAATGTAGTCACCAAATGCACTGAATGTGCCACGATGATGAAAGAGGTTGTTGATGTGGGAGGAGTGGGGGGGGTATATGGGGACCCCATATTTTTTTAGCGTAACATTTAAAAGAAAATAAAGAAGAAAAAAAAGAACCATTAAAAAAAGCAAAGAGATACTAGGGATGATTCCATAACATAAACATGTCGTACATATCATGAAATTGGACAATTCAAAATGGCTGCTCTATGTTATGTCAATTTAAGCTCCACAGAAAAATTGTGAAACACACTATGAAGAAAAGCGAATTGGGGTCAAGATTGGTCATACACAGAAGACGGTAACTCGTTACAGGGTGTTTGGTAGGATGTGACCCCCTCCCCAGGATGCCCCATCCTGTGTCTGAAGACACGAGGGGAGAGAGTTGGGGTCTTCGGGGGGTGACCCCGAGGCCGGACCATCCCGCGTCCAGGTCGCTGCCCCGTGTTACGTTACCTCCTGTGTGTGCAGCGTGAGCCGTCCACCTTGGACGACACGGAGCCCCTGGGGGCAACTGGGCAGGCCCTCCCCGAGAGAGGGGCACTTCTGTCCCCAAATGCACACACGATTTTGTATCTCAAGCAATTTTGTTAAGAAGGTGAAAAGGCAGTCAACGCAATGGGGAAAAATCTTCAGAAACCACGGATCCAACAAGAGATTGATCTTCACGTTATCCAAAGAGATGCTACAACTTAACAACACAACCACAAGCAACCCAATTTAAAAACGGGCAGAAGACTTGGACAGACATTTCTCCAAAGCAGAAATAGAAATGGCCAAAAGACCCATGAAAAGATGGTCAGCTTCAGTAGCTGTGGAGAAATGCTGATCAGAACCACAATGAGGTATCATATCACACTATACAGAATGACCGTCATTTTAAAAAACACACACAGAGAAAACTACAAGTGCTGCAGAGGATGTGGAGAAATGGGAACACTCCTTCACTGTTGGTGGGACTGTGAAAGCAGGTTCTACGGAAGACAATTTGGCGGTTCCTCAAGAAATTATACAACAGCCGTATGTTCCAGCAACCCTGCTACTGGAATACATTCAGAAGAACTGAAATCAAGGACGCGAATAGACATTTGCATACCAATGCTCACAGCGGCGTTATTCACGATTGCCACAAGATGGAAACAACCCAGGTGTCCGTCACCTGATGAAGGTATAATCAAGTTGTGGTATATTCGTGAGATGGAATATTATTCAGCTGTAAGAAGAAATGAATTGGGGAAGCACATGGCCACATGGCAGAACCTACAGGGCATGATGTTGAGTGAAATAAGCCACACACAAAAGGACGAATATTGTATGGTCTCATGGATATGAACTAAATACAACGGGTAATTTTGAAGGGGAGGTTGGCGGGAGGTGACATGTGGGATGAGAGCGGGGAGCTGATGCTGGATGTCAGTAGAATGTTTACTAAGGTCAAATGTGATTACGTGGTAATGGTGGGACTCGATGGCAGCACCGTATAATGAAGGTAACAAACGCTTGATTTATGGATGGGATTGTGGCTGAAACGTGTGGTCTAGGAAGATTAATGTTAGTTGGAGCACGGCTGGAAGATAATATAGGGAATATATAACAATGATTTTGGCAGTAGATGGAGATTGTGGTTAATAAACACAGGAATGTTCTTCTAACTACAAGGTGTTAAGAATGTGGTGATACATGGGAAAAATATAACCAATGTAATTTATAGACTATAGTTAACAATAACAATGCAATGTTTTTGTAACAAAAGCTAAGTTACTACGTTAATGCTAAAGGTGAAAAATGAAAGAATAGGGGGGTTTGTTGTATGAGATATGAATCATATGAATATGATTTTGTTTTATGAATATGAATATGTTTTGAATATGAATATGTTTTATGAGATATGAATCATATGAATATGATTAAGCATTTTTTCCTTCTTTTTTTCACTAATAAGGAGAACTTGACTATATCATTTAACTAATCAGTGTTCATCTGTGCATCTTTTTCTTCCCTGAAGGAACAATTGAGTTAGTGGTAGGAATTAGGTGAATTAAAAGTGCCTGGACAAGACTTCAATTCCTGGACTGTCCATGTGCCGGGGGGCCCCTAGCCTCAGCAGAGTTGCAGCTCCTACTCTCCAGTTTGTTGGACTTACCCAGGTCAGCTAACAGAGAGGTGAAGATGGTCAACCACCATACCAGGGAAACAAGTGTGCCTTCAACTCCAAACAGGAGAATCGCATCCACCAACCATGTGGGATCTAAGCCCCCTCTCAATATAGAGGTGGAGTGGACATCACCATCCCAGGGTCCACAGGATGGAGGAATAAAATATGGACTAGAGTGGACTTACTGGTATTCTACTATAGAACTATTGTGACCAGTAATGGAAGAAACTAGCATTGATGTGGAGACAGTGGTCACGGTAGCTGCTGAGGGCAGGGAGAGAGAAGCAGAGATGAGATATGGGGGCATTTTCAGGACTTGGAGTTGTCCTGAATAATATTGCAGGGACAGATGCTGGACGTTACATATCCTGCCATAACCCACTGAATGGACTGGGGGAGAGTGTAAACTACAATGTAAACCATTATCCATGTGGTGCAGCAGTGCTCCAAAATGTATTCACCAAATGTAATAAATGGGCCACAGTGATGAAAGAGGTTGTTGATGTGGGAGGAGTGGGGGGATGGGAAGTGGGGTATATGGGAACCTCTTATATTTTTTTAATACAACGTTTTTTGTGATTTATGTATCTTTTTAAAAAGACAATTTATTATTTAAAGAATAAAATAAAATAAAAAGATACTGCAAAAAATAAAAAATAAATAAAAGTACCTGGACAGAACTTTTTAGGAGTAATATTGCTAGAACTTCTTGAGCTGCCTTTTGTCTGTTATTTTATTTTTTGAATTTGAAATAAAGTTTGAATTTAAAAACCTGCACAGAAAACTTCAACATACCCCCAACCCCAAGATACCCAAATCCACCAATTTTTTTTAACATTTTGCCACGGTTGCTGTAATGTTGAATGTGCTTTTAAAGTATTTTCTCCCGAATGTTTCTCAGAATATTAAAGTAGAGCACGGGGTCCTATACTCTGTTCTGCTACTTCCAGGCTAAGAATCATCTCATTTTCAGCCACGAACTCACAACCTGACACAGTTTCATTCTCCATAGCACAGAAACACCGCTGAGTCCTGTCTGGGTAGACCAGAAGTCTAATTTTCCAGCTTGTCACAGATTCTCACAAGGTAGTAGCGTTTACATCTAATGATGTGTCTCCAATTTTCAGTCGTGTCAAACGAATGAGTCCTCCCATTTTCCTAAATCCTTCTCAGACAGTCTCATTAGGCTCACTGGCTTTTCCATATCTGCTCCACGGACACCCATTTCTTTGCCGGCTGTAATTGCTCACGTAAATCGTGGCTCGCGGTCGCTGCCTTTGCCCTCAGCCTCCATTGCATTTTACATGCCCTACCTTACATTAATTCTTAATTTTTGACCATCCTTTTTGCAATGGAGATGTTATTGGTAAGGTAATAAGAGCAAGCCCGTTCGCCACAGCATAATGTGCATTTCCTCACCTTATGAGGATATTGAATCGACTTCATTATTTTTTTCAATACAAGAGTGCATTCCACCATTTGATTACCTGAACCAGAAGCATTTCCATACGCCATTCATCACCCTGACTGGGGTAAAATGCTGAATATTCAGATTAAATTGGAACTTTTTTCCTATGAAGAAGGAATTTGATTCTATTCTATAATATACACTGTCTCCCGGGAGAGAAAATTGAGTTGAAGGTCGCTGAAGGCAAGTAAGAAAATTGTATTATCCAAATACAAAATTCTTTTCCTTATCATCAAAATGTGAGACAGAGCCGTGGGGGAAAAGGGGGTCAGGAGAGAATTCAATTAGAGATGAAAATGGAAAAGGTGCATTTTTCAACTTGGCTTTTATTTTTCCAAACAAGGGGCAGCAACGAGCACGTGGGACAAAGGGGCATTTGTCAAGGGCTTCACGTTTCTTTCAGAAGGACCAGGCAGCGGTCTCGATGAGTTATAAAGAGGCGGTAAAATGCTCTCCGGAGCCGTGCCTCTGCAGAGGCCAGACGGCTGTTCCGGAGCTAATGGGATCCCCATTTCTAGGCTGTGATAAAGCACACAGTGTAAACCCTTTCCTCGGGCTTCTCGGAGGACCACCTAGCCCCTTCCTGCTACAATTCATGTTCCTATCCTTTTTCTCCAGCTCCTCTCGATGCAAGTAACCCACCATCAGGCTATGGAAATAAGTTTCAAAGAAGACATTCAACGGAGAGTGTCTTCTGCTCACAACAGCATGGCAAAAATTCCCTCTCTTAGGGGCTCAGGTATAAGGCATTCTTTGTTTCTTTGGAAGAAGGATTGATCTCTTTCCTACTCATGCCTGGCTCTTAAAATAAACAGAATTTACAAAGTATACTCATTAGACAGAGCTGCTCAGAGCATCCAGGAAAGGGACTCCACCAGGCTGGATCAAAGCAGATTCCTGGACCTTGCCCCACCAGAACCCCCCGTTTTAAGAAGCCTGTGGAGCATGCGTTGCCTGTGGCCACGGTGACAAAGTTCCCAAATGGCTTGACACACAGAAATGGGTCGTCTCACAGTTCTGGAGTCCAGACATGCGACCTCAGGGTGCCAGCAGGGCTGCACTCCCTCCGGCAACTCTAAGAGAAGCTCCCTCCACCTCTTCCAGCTTCTGGAGGCTCCTTGGTTCCGTGAAACCTCCACTCGTCTGCCTCCTCTGTGCGTCTCTACAAGGACACTTGTCATTGGATTTACGATCCACCCAGGGAACCCAGGAGCAGCGCCTCTGGGGATCCTTCACCCAATCACATCCACAGGGACCCCTTTTCCAGATGAGGCCCCATTCGCAGATTCCAGTTGAGGATTTATCCCGGGGAGCGGGCATGGAGGGGAAGAGGAAATCGGTTGTCTCCACAACAGTTTCCGCTGTTTACGGGTGACTCTGGGCTTGGAGGGTGACGTGGGCTGGCCTCACTTCGCTCCTTCCAAAGCCCTGTTCAGCCCCTTACTCACCTCCTCCAAGGACCTCGGTTTCCTCATCCATGAAATGGGGCGGCGTGCTCGGGTCTACGTCACCGGGCTGTTTGGAAGATCAGGTGAGAAACCGCCTAGAAGACGAGCAGCACGTGGACGCGGCGCTTGGAAACCTCAAACAGCCAAAGAGCAGCCGAAGAGCAGGAGCAGAGAAAGGACTGTGTCCCCAAAACGGGGGTCCCAGCGCTCCTGTGCGTTGGCCCCAAGAGTAAGTCTCAGCTTGCCAGGCTGCTACGACAGACGCCACCTGACCGCCTTCAACGAGCATTCGTCAGCTCGGTTTCGGAGGCTGTATGTCCCTCATCAAGGTCGCACCAGGACACGTTTTACCCCTGAAAGCGTTCTGCTGTTCGCGCATCTCAGCCCTTAGGTTCCTTGCCTGGCCCCTCTGTCCCGGCCAACACTCTCTCTCTCCTCACATCTCCTCTTCTTTTTTTATTTTTTTAAAGATTTTTATTTATTTATTTATATCTCTTCCCTTCCCCCCCACCCCGGTTGTCTGTTCTCCGTGTCTATTTGCTGCATCTGCTTTTGTCCATTTCTGTTGTTGTCAGCGGCACGGGAATCTTGTGTTTCTTTTTGTTGCGTCATCTTGCTGTGTCAGCTCTCCGCGTGTGCGGCGCCATTCCTGGGCAGGCTGCACTTTCTTTCGTGCTGGGCGGCTCTCCTTTCGGGGCACACTCCTTGCACGTGGGGCTCCCCTATGTGGGGACACCCCTGCGTGGCACGGCACTCCTTGCGTGCATCAGCACTGCGCATGGGCCAGCTGCACACGGGTCAAGGAGGCCCGGGGTTTCAATCATGGACCTCCCATGTGGTAGGCGGACGCCCTAACCACTGGGCCAAGTCCGCCACCTCCTTTTCTGTTTACACTGATTCCTGGCTTCTTCGTGTGTGAGCGTATCTCTAACCCCAGCTTCCAGTTTCTTCTCTTGTCTGCTCCTTGTATTTTCTCTGCTTCGGTGCTTCCTTTACTGTGTTCTCTTTTTTTTTTTTTTTTAAGATTTGTTTATTTTTCTCCCCTTCTCTCCCACCCCAGCCCCAGTTGTGTGTTCTCTGTGTCTATTTGCTGTGTCGTATTCTTTGTCCGCTTCTGTTGTTGTCAGTGGCATGGGAATCTGCATTTCTTTTTGTTGCGTCATCTTGCTGTGTCAGCTCTCCATGTGTGCAGCACCACTCCTGGGCAGGCTGAACTTTCTTTCATGCTGGGCGGCTCTCCTTTCGGGCACACTCCTTGCGCCTGGGGCTCCCGTACACGGGGGACACCCCTGCGTGGCAGGGCACTCCTTGCACGCATCAGCACTGCGCGTGGGCCAGCTCCACACGGGTCAAGGAAGCCTGGGGTTTGAACTGCGGACCTCCCATGTGGTAGGCGGACGCCCTAACCAATGAGCCAAGTCCGCGTCCCATATTGGGTTCTCTTTAGCTTTTATTTTTTCGTTTTTAAAATCAAGGGGAAATCAACCTACAATTAACCATCTTAAGGGGTACAGCTCAGTGTGAGTCAGTATTCACGTTGTGCAACCATCACCACTAGCTGGCTCCACGACGTTCTCGCCCCACGAGGACATCCACACCCATTAGCAGTCACTCCCTTCCCCTCGCCCCGACCTTCTGCATTCTGCGTCTGTGGATTTCCCTAACTGCCTGTGAGATAGCCGGAATCACCTGCCCTGCCCTGCCTGGCTGCTTGCACCGACTGTAACATCCCAAGGCCCCTCTCCGTGGCAGCAAGTCCCCATCTTGTTCCTTTCCACGCTGACTTACGTCCCAGCGTGTGGACTGGCCACACTTTGTCAATCCATTCATCCGCTGACGGACACTTGAGTGGCGCCCCCCCTTTGGCACTGTGCCTTGTACTGCTGTGCACACGCATGCACATGTATGTGTCTGACCACACATGCCCATGTGTGTGCCTGGCCAGACACGCATGTGTATTTATCTTACCACGCGTGCGTGTGTGTGTCTGACCAGGTGAGCACATGCATTTGCCTGACCACACGTGCACATGTATGTGCCTGGCCATGCGAGCACATGTACGTACCTGACCATGTGTGCACGTGTATGTGTCTGACCACACGTGCACATGCATGCCTGGCCATGTGTGCACATGTACGTGCCAGACCACGTGTGCACGTGTATGCGTCTGACCGCACTGCACTTGTGTGTGTCTGGCCACGTGTGCACATGTATGTCGTGGCCACATGTTGCATGTTTGTGCCTGACCATGTGTGCACATGTATGTTTAGTATTATGCTGAAACATTGGTAAATTTTCAGGAATTTTATACGCTCTCTAAGTATTCATATGAACTTTTTACTCACACAACTTTAATTAACAGAGGGTTAAAGAATCCCATTTAATTTTGTAATACTTTTAAACACTTTCCATTCCATTTAAAACATATTAAAGGAACTTGACTATTTTATCACTTTACTTTTCTCAAGGTAAAAGAACAAATCTTTTGAAAGGGTTTGAAATAAAAAGATACTTTTCAGGATTTGACTTTGAGAAACCAGGATTGAACATTATGTTCCTTTAAAAATGATAACGGGAAACGGACTTGGCCCAATGGATAGGGCGTTCGTCTACCACATGGGAGGTCCAAGGTTCAAACCCCGGGCCTCCTGACCCATGTGGAGCTGGCCCACGCGCAGTGCTGATGCGAGCAAGGAGTGCCATGCCACGCAGGGGTGTCCCCCGTGTAGGGGAGCCCCACGAACAAGGAGTGCGCCCCGTAAGGAGAGCTGCTCCATGCAAAAAAAGCGCAGCCTGCCCAGGAGTGGCACCACACATACGGAGAGCTGACGCAGCAACCCAAAGAGACACAGATTCCTGGTGCTGCTGACAAGAACGCAAGCAGACACAGAAGAACACACACAGAAAATAGACACAGAGAGCAGACAACTGTGGGGAGGGGAGAGAAAGAAATAAAAAATAAATCTTTTAAAAAAATGATAAGCCTTGCTTCTTAGAAAACCAAGGAAATGATAAGGCTAAAGTATAAGAAGCTATTCTGATAAAAACAGACTTTCTTTGTATACTGATTATTCAGGAGAAAAACCCTTTATAAACTTTTACTAAAAGAGACTAATGAGGCAGCGGACTTGGCCCAGTGGTTAGGGCGTCCGTCTACCACATGGGAGGTCCACAGTTCAAACCCCGGGCCTCCCTGACCCGTGTGGAGCTGGCCCATGCGCAGTGCTGATGCGCGCAAGGAGTGCCCTGCCACACAGGGGTGTCCCCGCGTAGGGGAGCCCCACACGCAAGGAGTGCGCCCTGTAAGGAGAGCCGCCCAGCGCAAAAGAAAGTGCAGCCTGCCCAGGAATGGTGCTGCACACACAGAGAGCTGACACAACAAGATGACGCAACAAAAAGAAACACAGATTCCCATGCCGCTGACAACAACAGAAGTGGACAAAGAAGACGCAGCAAATAGACACAGAGAACAGACAACCGGGGTGGGGGGGAACAGAAGAGAAATAAATACATAAATCTTTTTAAAAAATAAATAAATAAAAACTAAAAAGCCTCAGTATCAAATAGTATACTGATGCAAAACCAAAATTAAAAAAAGAAAAGAGACTAATGACTTGAGAAACTTTGAGAAAGAACAAAATTTTAACTTTGCATCAGTGTACTATGTAATATTAAAGCTTTTAAAACTTTATAGATAGACCTGTCAAGTCTTACTCAACTTTAAACATAAAAATTACTTTTCCACAAACATTCTGCACTTTCATTCAGGTTTTGTCCCACATTTTACTCTTCCTTAATAATCAATAATTTTATCTTAGGACAAAATTATTTCTGTGTCCTTAATAATAAAAACAAATTCTATACATCCTACATATATGTTACCAAAATGATTTTGGAAACTATTTCCTAGCAAACCTCTTACAATATACGATTACCATCAACACTAAACAAACTTGTCAAAATAATGGTTCAATTTGATTATACGCAAATATATCTTTTCTTTATTTCAAATACCTAGTAGCGTGCAATATTAGAAATGGTTTTTAGAAATAAGTTGGCTGGGGAGGCTGCCTGCCAACATGCTTTCCTGTTATAAAATTACTTTGTTGTTATTATTAATTCAGTTTTTGTTTAATAATGACTTCTTGGAATTAGCCATTCAAACACTTTAATTTAAACAATGCTTCCATAAACTTATTATTATTTATAACCACATAGAGTATAATTATATTATCCTAAGACAAATTTTACCTTTACAGAGCATACTCCCTTACTCAAAGTTAACACAATACCCTCTATAACTTAACACATGCATTCAAGTCCTGTCCTGCATATGCTCTTTCTGATTTTATGAAAACCAGCTCTTTTATTTTAGGACAAAACACAATTTTTTGAACAAACTTATCAAATTTTAGTCAGCACTTCTACAAACTTTTACCTTTTAAAATATTTATTTAAGTTTTACATCCTCTATTTTATCTTGTAAAGAAAAATAAACTATTCATTCCAATTTAGGCAAGAACCATTTTTTATGAAGAGACATAGTAAATTCATTAATTAAGACTTACAATTTTTATCATTGTATAGATCTCATTAACATTTACATTGAAGTTTTTTTTTTTAAAGATTTATTTATTTATTTAATTCCCCCCCCCCTCCTGGTTGTCTGTTCTTGGTGTCTATTTGCTGCGTCTTATTTCTTTGTCCGCTTCTGTTGTTGTCAGCAGCACGGGAAGTGTGTGTGGCGCCATTCCTGGGCAGGCTGCTCTTTCTTTTCACGATGGGCGGCTTTCCTCATGGGCGCACTCCTTACGCGTGGGGCTCCCCCACGCGGGGGACACCCTTGCGTGGCACGGCACTCCTTGCGCGCATCAGCGCTGCGCATGGCCAGCTCCACACGGGTCAAGGAGGCCCGGGGTTTGAACCGCGGACCTCCCATGTGGTAGACGGACGCCCTAACCACTGGGCCAAAGTCCGTTTCCCAACATTTACATTTAAGTTTTAATATAAGTGCTTATTTAATTTTTGGGCATTTGAATAGAGCTCTTTTAGACATTTTTATTTATTAATTTATATTATCATCCGGGGGTATTAAAATATACACTGACATTGAACAGAGAAACACAAAAACAATTATAACACAACAACAGAAACACGAGTTCATAATTTGACTCATAATTCTTACTTTCTTACTTTTTTGGTATAACTGTTTTTAAGTTCTCTATCAGTTTACATCTTGGATTTTACTGCTTTTATTTCTTCTGGGATCCATGTTGCCTGTCACATGCAAGCTTGTTTTTGGAAACACTTTTATTAGTTATCAGCAACCAGTTAAGATAACTTGAGCAGCATAAATGCAGTTAAGCTTTTATTTAGCAGTTTAGACAGAGTTAATACACATTTTTTTTGATTATTATTCTTTAAAACTACACTGAAACGAAGTTCAGGAGTAAGCTATTGATTCAAAACTGAAAATTCCTTTTAACATCTTGATAAAAATTTTGTGCTAATTTCATTAATTTGGCTAAATAGGCCCAATCAGAATCAGCATGGAAACAAAACAGAACACTAATGTTTTCGTGTTTTCCTCCTCTTCCAGTGATTTAATTCTACCAGCCCCCACTAGCCCACAGCCACATCATCATGCGGGCAGCAGAGGATTTGCAGTTGCTGCCAGAATGGTTTCCTTATCTTAGTCAATACGTTCACAGAGAGTTTTCTTACCAGCCTGATTTCACTAACAAAGGCTTTATTTAGCACTTTTGCCGGTGTGGGACGTTGTACTTGTTGCAAAGTCTCCTAGGCTCCTGTGCCCATAAGCACATCCAAGGTAATAGTGATACTGTGAGCCTGATTACGTTTAGCCTGAGCACTGCTTTCTTTAATTACTTTTCCATAACCAAAAGTGGCCTCCCATCAAGCAAGCTTTAGCTAGAACCAGCCAACCTTTGGGACAAGGACGATCCTGACCTACCGATTCTACCAAGGATAAAGTGAACGGGGCAGTAGACCCATAGGTACAAGCAGATTTCAATTCTAGAAGCTGAAAAGGGCAGGAAAGCGATTTCTCATCTGGAGGCTCCAAAACAGGACTTCTTAACCTTTTTTGTTCCAGGGACCCCTTTGCCCGTCGGGTGAAACGAATCCTACTGTCATTTATTTATTACATACGCTCACAAGTGAAGGAAATGCTAGATTTCAGTTAGCCAGAAAACACACGGATATTCGGTTCCTTTTTCAATTCATGAGGACGGGTCCCCTGAGATCTTTCAGCGGACCCCCGCTCCAGAAGGGGCCAACCCGACTGATACCTTGACTTTAGCCCAGTGAGGCTGACTCTGGACTTTTGGCCTCTAGAACAGTAAGAGAGTAAGTAAACCACTGAGTGTGTGGCGTTTGGGTACAGCAGACACAGGAAACTAACACATCCGCTAAAACCTCAATAACTTCCTGATTGCTTCCTGGGTTCTCAGCACTCTCTCTGATCTTCCTCCTCACTGCCAGAGCGAGATGCCTTACATCTATTTTGCCATCTCAATGCCTGACTTGAAACCCTTCTATGAGTCAGCATTGCATGCATCAGTCAGCTGTTTTGCATCACAACCACCCCCAACTCAGTAGTTAAAATAAGTCATTTATTCTCCTTGGCCCTCTGCACCCTGGCTGGGAGGGCTTTCTCTCTAAACTCAGTCCTGGTGCTCCGGGCACATCAGGCTACTTAATCTCTCTGGGAGCCGGGTTGTCCAACTTCATTCTCCCAGAGGCCTTAACAAACGGTGCTGAAGCCCCACTGTTGAGGTTAATGGCAAGCTAAATGTTTTGCCACTACATAACATTTCCAGGATCGCTCTTTTCCAGCCTCCTAATTCACTGTACTGTACGAGAAAGCCCACACTTCTTTGCCAGATTCATCATTTCACCACTGAATGCCAAAGGATCTTTGGTGGTGCAAAAGTAATTGCGGTTGCGCCTTGTTGACATTTGTTGTTTGGTATTGGAATACATTCTTAAATAAACGTGGTTATGATGTGGGCTATGGGTGGGAGGCTGTTGGTCCCTTTGTGTCCTGACTTGCAGGTGTGGGATGGTGAGAGGCTGCAGTCCTGCCTTTGGTGACCATGGCAACGACTCCAGTCCCAGGAGGCCATTTAGCAATGCAAACTCTATATACATACCAGTCAGTCCAGGGAGACTCTGAGGTGGTGATGCCGAAGCTTAAGGGAACTTGGACTTGGCCTCGAGTGGGAAATATAATATAGCCTGTGCATAAATTCAAAATCATCTAATTCTGTATCCAAGTGTGCATAGGCTCTAGAAATCCAGTTAACTGATAGGGGTTTGAATGTTCAGAAAGGATGTAAGACTGAATGTGTATTCAAAGTTGCATCTAGACGGAATGTGGGCAAGATGCTAATTCAAGCTCACCTGAAATGTGGGTGATATGTTAATTCAAAACCTACCAGGTACTCAGCCAAACATTTAACTAACAAAGAAAGTAGTTTTCTTTGATAAAAGCACCACTTGACTCCCCATCCTGTATAAAAGGAACTTGAAAATCTTGTTCGGGGCTCAGGTTTGAAATAGAAAGCTCCCGAGTCAATAAATCATTTTTCCTTCTCAAAATCATTCCTGAGTCCTGGCCTTTCTCTACGCAAATAATTGAACCTCGCTCAACTTCTACAACAGTTACGTTATACATCATTTTAATGTGCATTTCTCACTTTACATGTTGTGGGTTTTTTTGCTAAAGACTTATTACTTGCTGTTTATTTTCTATGCATTTTAGACTATGGAAATGATGTTAGACAAAAAGCACACGAGTGATTTTCTTATTTAAGTTCAAAATGGATCATAAAGCAGCAGAGACAATTTGCAACATCAGCAACACATTTGGCCCAGGAACTGCTAACAAACACAGAGGGCAGTGGCGGTTCAAGAAGTTTTGCAAAGGAGATGAAAGCCTTGATGATGAGGAGAGTAGTGGCCGGCCATCGGAAGTTGACAACGACCAATTGAGAGCAATCTTCGAAGCTGATGCTCTTGCAACCACACGAGATGTTGCCGAAGAACTCGACAGCAACCATTCTACAGGCATTCGGCATGAAAGGTGAAAAAGCTCGATAAGTGGGTGCTTCGTGAGCTGATCGAAAATCAAAAAACTGCCGTATTGAAGTGTCATCTTCTCTTATTCTATGCAACAATAACGTTTTGAAGTGTCATCTTCTCTTATTCTATGCAACAATTCTCTTGATCGGTTTGTGATGTGCGACGAAAAATGGGTTTTATATGACAACCGGCAAGAAGCAGCTCAGTGGTTGGACCGAGAAGAAGCTTCAAATCACTTTCCAAAGGCAAACTTGCACTAAAAAGCCGTCATGGTCCCTGTGTGGTGGTCTGCTGCCGGTCTGATGCACTACAGCTTTCTGAATCCTGGCGAAACCATTACGTCTGAGAAGTATGCTCAGCAAATCACGAGATGCACCAAAAACTGCAACACCTGCCGCTGGCAGGTCAACACAAAGGGCCCAATTGGTCAACACAAAGGGCCCAATTCTTCTCCACGACGACACCCGACCACACGCCGCACAACCAACGCTTCAAAAGTGAAACGGATTGGGCTACGAAGTTTAGCCTCACCTGACCTCTCGCCAACAGACTATCACTTCTTCAAGCATCACAACAACTTTTTGCAGGGAAAACGCTTCCACAACCGACAGGATGCAGAAAATGCTTTCCAAGTGTTCATCAAATCCCACAGCGCGGGTTTTCGTACGAAAGGAATCAACAAACTTATTTCCTATTGGCAAAAATGGGTAGCTTGTACTGGTTCCTATTTTGATTAATAAAGATGTGTTTGAGCCTAGTTACAACGATTTAAAATTCACGGTCCAAAACCGCAATCCCTTGTGCACCAACCTAACAGCTCCATTTCCTACCTTCCCATGGCACACAGACCATTTCCCAGTATCAGTAACCCTTAAGCACTCAGGATAAACAGGGCTGCTCCCACCCCGCTGTCCTCCTCACCGCTAGGGCAGCGGCTGCTTCCTGTGTCCTGTTTTCTAACACAGCCACATTGTCATGTGCAATTCCATATTGCACCGTGTAACTACCTCCTCCCTCCCCCACTCCCTTAGACTCGGTCTTTGAGATAATGAACTGAGTTTTATTTATTTATGCCGCTCGCTTGTAGTACATGCTCCTAAGACCCAGTACTAACAAGTTTAATTATGCTTCATTCGAGCCTGTAAACAAACTGCAAGAGAAAAGACCACGAGAGGCAGGCAAGCTGATAGCGAGAGGTTACGTCTCCCGACAAGCACAGCAGCTGCAAGCTGTGCCCAAGCCTTAAGAGGCAGAGGAAGGGCCTGGAGAGGCAGAGCCTTTACAGAAGCACCCAGGGCTCCACTGATCTCTGGGCCCTGAACGCAGTGAAAGTTGATGTTTAAACCAGTGATATGGAATCAAGAAAATGCACGAGCGTCTGAAAGTTTATCAAAAATAGGGAAAAGAACTCTCACAGCCAAACTCAGCGTGTAGATGTGATGCATTCCCCCCAGCGTGGGGCACGACACCCGGGGATGAGCCTCCCTGGCACCGAGGGATCACTACCACATACCAGCTGAAGAAGCAACTAGAAAATGACCTTGAATTAAAGATTCAATGCGGAACAGCAGAATATACCTGTCTACATATAATAACATGACTTCGGGAAGCGGTTTGACCTAATGTAAGGGGGAAATGGAAAGAAGAAATGAGATTATAAGGCTGTGAGTCTCTAAAAAAGAGTCTGGAGGTTGTCAGAAGGAATAACCCTATGTACAACTGAACAGAGTCTAAGAGACAGATAAGGTAGATACAACCCCAGGTATTGGTTCTTTTGAGGGATAAAGAGACCCACGGGTTCTATGGTCATGGCAGAAGGGGTTCACTGCCATGACAGATGGCCCTTCTTTGGAGCTGGTGTTTCTGCGTGATGGAAATGGACTCAGAGGGGATCTCTTTTCACAAGACTTGCATGCTACTTTATTGAAATTGTAGTTGGTGCTGAGTTTAAGATATATGTAGGGGATTTGAATCTCTGGACTGATAATATGACACCCAGGCCCAGAGCCTCAACAGACTTCAGCTCCTACACTTTGATTTATTGGACTTACCCCACTCAGCTAACATGGAGTTGAAGAATGTCAACCACCACAACATGGAGCCTAGAGTGTCTACAACTAGAAGCGGGAAGAGTGCATCCAGTACCCATGTGGAATCTAAGCCCTCACTTGACATAGGTGTGCAATGGACACAACCAATCCAATGTCCACAGAGAAAATGTGGAATGGGTGTGGGAACGGTAGCCATGGGGGCTGCTGGGTGTGGGGAACGGGAGGAAGAGATGAGATGTGGAGGCGTTTTCGGGACGTGGAGTTGTCCTGGATAGTGCTTCACAGACAATTACGGGACACTGTAGATCCCCCCAGGGCCCACTGGATGGAACGTGAGAGAGTCTGGGCTATGATGTGGACCATTGACTATGGGGTGCAGTGATGTTCAGAGATGAACTTACCAGGTGCAATGGATGTATCACGATGATGGGAGAGAGTGTTGCTGTGGGGGGAGTGGGGGGCGGGGGCGGTGGGGTTGAATGGGACCTCATATATTTTTTTTAATGTAATTAAAAAATAATAATAATAAATAAATATTTAAAAAAAAATAGGGAAAAGAACGACACCTTAGTTCTGTAAAGACTCTTGCCTCGTTTGATGACAGTGTAAGGGCAAATCTGAACACTCCCCAATTGTATTTAGCATTTGGGGTTTTTCAGCTCCCTTAGTGTGGTTAGTGTTGCTATAAATTAGTTTCCTTCTTCCTCTTTTGTTCGACATCCTTATTCTTTTAAAGCGTATCAAAATGAGTACGAACAATGTATTAACATTTCCAAGTCCACGTGGCATTTTACTAGCACTCTACTGCTTAGATAGGAAACTTGCAATGGATTTTTTTTGCTTTTTGATCTGGCTGCAGCAAAACCATAGAATGTAAGTAAGGACCATAAAACCTTTTATTGGCTGGAAAGGGCTTCAAAGGCCATTTGATCCATCTTTCTGCCTCTTGCAAATTTATCGCTACAAACTACTCTGCCCCTAATGGAGTGAAAAGCAGTTGTGCCAGGTCCTGGTTTTGAGTCTGGGAGGAAGGGGGCAGAGGGGTGACTGTGGCCATGATAAGGAAATGTTTCAGGGACGAGGAAGAGAATGCGTCTGCGGGACATCTCAGGGCTTTGGGTCACCTTTGTGGACTACACAAATAATGACATGGAAAAGAAGAAAGGCCACGGCTTTAACATTGTGCCAAAGAAAGTTTTATTGAGCAACAAATGAAAACAAATGTTGGAAAGAAAAATGTTTTAAAAGGAAAGGAAAATGTTTAAAAAAAAGCAAATAAAAACGAGGAAGGGCAAACTTAGAGCTTGATTTCATAAATAGTATCAAGATAAGCCAGTCTAAAAAAATTTTTTTTAATTTAAAAATTTAAAAAATATAAGCCAGTCAGAAAAGAACCTTAACACAGTACCTTACTGAACAACGGTTGGCTATTTTGAGAGAAAATCGTTAGAAATCAAACGTACGTTTGTGGCCAAGAGCCTCTGTTGTTGTTTTTTTTAATTTTTTATGCTATTTTGTTTTGTCTTTTGTCTTTATTCATTTTCTTAATATTACATTCAAAAAATATGAGGTCCCCCTATACCCCCCACCCCCCTCACCCTACTCCTCCCCCCATAACAACGACCTCCTCCATCATCATGAGACATTCATTGCACTTGGTGAATGCATCTCTGAGCACCGCTGCACCTCATGGTCAATGGTCCACACCATAGCCCACACTCTCCCACAGTCCACCCAGTGAAGAGCCTCTGTTTTAATGAGAGAAACAGATTAATGTGAGAAAAACTGAGCTTGGTTGGAGGTGACGGGGCCAGTATAAACGGGATCCCTCTTGGATCTGAAGCAGCACAGACAGGAACTGACCTGAGCCTGCAGGACCCTCTCAGGTGTGCTTTGGCGGCCACCTGAAAAAGGCCAGTTTGGATTCAGAGGGCGGGGCGGGGCCTGCGCCTGCGCACTTCCAACCAGCGCTGGGAGCCGCTGTGGGGCCGGTGCGGGCGCCCGGCTCGGAGACTGCGCAGGCGCTGTGGTCTCGGGAGGCACCTGCGCTCAGGTGGGCCAGGGGTGCAGCAGCCGCCCTCCACAGTCGATCCCAGCGCCCTCCCCTCCCGCCTCCACGTGGAAACAGGCAGGAGAACAACTCTCCCCCACCGGAAGCTGCCCCCACCTGCCCCCCCTCTTCTGGCCGGCCCACCCACGGCCTTCCCGGGGGACAGCTCCGGTGGCAGGAGCGAGGCACGTTCCCTCGGAATCCCTGGAAAGGCAGAGCTCGCCCCGGCCGCTCAGCAGGCACGAGGCCGTGAGCAGAACCCCACGGCCCTGTGGGGGTGCCCCCCCCCCCCCCCGCCCCGCGCCCACAGCGCCTCCCTTGTCCTGCAAGGGCCGCGTCCCTAGAGGCCTGTAGGCGCAGCCCTGTCTCTCCCGGGTTTATTTCTGGACCACAAGCACTGCCCACTGCCTTGCATGAACATCCCCCGGCACATAAAGCCAGCCCTGTGCAGGCGCTCAAAAAAAGCCTTTTCCTCCCGTAAACCACACGCGTGGATTGAACAGCGGCTGGGGGCTTACTCGACAGCCCAGAGTGAAAAGGTGATGTGTGCTTGGAGAGGATTCCTGCAGGGGCTCGACTCAAATAGAGATCGGTATTGATAAACCTCGGAAACCACAGCAGTGTACACGCAAACATTGGCAGCCCACTTAATAAAAATAACTGCACAGATTCCTGCCTAAGGCTCTCATTACTAAATATACATGGCTTTTTGCTCCAAACATAAAATGCAAACCTAGCTTTAAATCACTATCACACAAAATAAAACCAAGGCTTTTGAAAGAGTTATTTAGTGAGTAATAATTACAGCCTCAAAGTAGGAAGACCTAGCTTGTGAGACCCTTTCAAAGGGGAAAGGTCAGGGAAAACTTATTTTTTGTAAAATTATGCTAGTCCAGCAATACATAAGGAAAAGAAAATACATCACAAAATAAAAAAGATACTAAAAAGCAAGAGAGGATGCATTTGTGCAGTGAATGAGGCAGTGTCTACCGGAAACATAAATGTTGGTGGACTTTTACTCTGATTAGGAAACAGGGTTAAAATAATCAGATATTAGGAAATAAGCTGATATTAGGACAAAAGTGGTAAAAGTAACTAACTTAACCGCTCTTAAACTATAGTTGTTTATTGTTTTTTGGCAATTACAAAAACAGTTCATCCTTACAGTAAAACGAGTTTTTAAAAAAATCCCCAAAGGGCCCCCCTTTCCCAGAAGGGATTTTCCAGGGCACCCCCTTCCCCACCCCTGCACGTGTGATTTGGAGGCTGCCCAATTCCTGAGTCAACTGCTCAGAGAAATTCCCATAATCTTGTCTAACATATTAATTTAAACGTCAGCGCCCCCCCCCCATCATTTTAGGGGTCTCCGTTTTAGGGGTCTCCATAACGAATTCTTAGGCAGCCCGTTTCGTTCGCACGAAACGAGCTACAGATGCAAAGAGGCCTTGCCCAGCTAATTCTCCCCCGACCATCCGTGCACAACGTCCGTGCGGCAGCGCGACCGCGCGTGGCCGCCCCCGTCCTCGGCCCCGCGCGCGCTCGCCTCGATCCTCCGCCAGCCTCCCGGCGACTCCCAGCGAGCACGCACCGCGCATGCCCAACCGGCCAGCCTCCCGGCCGCTCCCGGCGGACAAGCACGACGCATGCTCAGTCGGCCAGCCTCTCGACCGCTCCGGGCGGGCACGCATCGCGCATGCTCAGCCGGCCAGCCTCCCGGCGGCTCCCGGGGAGCACGCACTGCGCATGCCCAGCCGACCAGCCTCCCGGCCGCTTCCGGCGGGCACGCACCGCGCATGCTCATGCCCCCGCGGCCCTAAGGCCTCGCCGCCGGGGACCCGAAGGGCGGCAAAGCCTCGGGGATCGCCCCAGCACCCCGGCCCCACCGACGCCCCCGGCCGAGGCCCTGGGACGCCGTGCGCGGCCTCCGGAGGCGGCGGCGTGCGTGTCGCCGCTATGACGCCACGGGCGTGGTGACGCGCAACGCCGGCGACCTCGTTCGGGGGCGCGGCCGGCGCGCCCGTTTTGAAGCGCCCGGAGCCGGCGCGGGCCTGGCGGGCCTGGCGGGCCGGTCCCGCCCCCTCGTCCGCCCGCGCCGCCGGAGCCCGGGAGCGGCCCGCGGGGAAGGCGCGGCCATGCCGCCCGGCAAGGTGCTGCAGCCGGTGCTGAAGATGAAGGTGGACGAGCTGTTCCTGTGCTGGCTCAGCGAGTCGAGCACGCAGGCCATGCTCCGCGACTGCCTGCGGGCGGTGCGCGCGGCCGGCGGCGCCGGCCTGGCCGGAGGGGACGCGGGGCGGCCCGGGCCCGCGGCGGCCGCGGCCCCCGCCCCCAGGCTCGCCGTGCTGCAGAAGCTGGCGGCGCCCGCCGCCCCGCTGAGCCCGGCGCCCGCGCTGCCCCTGGGGGCCGCGCCCAGCCCGAGGAGCGGGCAGCACGCCCGAGGAGCGCGGAGGTCCGCGGGGACCCGAGGAGTAAGTCACCCTTCCTTCTGCCGACACCGCCGCACGTCGCTCGCGCCGCTGGCCCCACGCGTGGCTCGGTGTGGACGAGGCCGGAGGGAGGCTGCCAGGCGTGGCCAGGTGCCACCAGGTAGTCTCTGCCCGCCCCCCGAGAGCCCTGAATACCGAAAAGCTTACCGTTCGTGGGCTCGGGCCCGAGGTGGTCGTAATTTTAGTTTGTTTAGAGTTTTCCAGGTTGATTCTTGTTCCTCGATCTTCAGCAGTTTCTTCTGGGCTTAACTGACAGTAGAGGTTTCTCCTTGACTTCTTTGGTGGTAAATCAGCAGCAGTTAGAGCTGGACAGCAGTGGTTTTGGAAAAACATAGACACGAAAGGTGCTGTCGTGTTACTCTACGCTGTGTCAGGTACAGTAATTTAAATGTTGCCTCCGGATGGTATAGAAGAGTGTATGTTCTGTGCACATTGTCTGAAGCCTGAAAGCTGAAGGCTGCTCTTCTGGCTTGTTTGTAATATGGAAACGTTGTCAGTTGATGTCTGCCCACGTCAACATTAAGCGTTCAGCGCGTCACCACGTGGTGTTTACATGGTCTCCAGCCAAAGTTTGCCTACTGCTGAGGGGCAAGGGAGACCTCTTCGGTTTTAATTTATTGGTGACTGCCTGACATGATCTAGAACATTTTCTAGAGAATGAGTCTCCCCGGAGAATGAGATCTGAAGGAGAATGCAAAGCTGCCAGCAGCTTTCTCCACATGTCTTAAGTTCTCCAGATGTGTGCAGAAAAAGACCTGCTGGGCCCACAGGAACTGAGGGCCTGTAACAGTTTGATATAGTTACGAATTCCAGTAATACATATTGGATTGTGTTTATAATCTGATCTGTTATTGGGCATGATTGAGTTTTGATTAGGGCTCGAATTGGGCCACATCCTTAGGGCATTGAGTCCTCACCCCTTGGTGGGTGGGGACTCACAGATAAAAGGCATGGCAGAGGACAGAGTTGAGAGTTTTCTGATGTTGGATTCTTAATGTTGGAGTTTAATTCTGAAGACATAAGCTGGAGCCCTGGGAAGTCAGCGTGCAGAAGAAAGAGAAGCCAGCCCCAGGAAGGAAGGAACCTTGATCCCCAAGAGAAGAGCAAACCTTAGGAACGTAGGAACCCAGGAAGCCTGAACTCTCGCAGACGTCGGCAGCCATCTTGCTCCAAATAGACTGTGGTGAGGGAAGGAACTTATGCTTTATGGCCTGGTATCTGTAAGCTTCTACCCCAAATATATACCCTTTATAAAAACCAACCAATTCCTGGTATTTTGCATCAGCACCCCTTTGACTGGCTAATACAGGGCCCCACCACCTGCCTCTTCACTCCTGGCCCAACGTACTTTGCTGCTCAAGTGCAGAACCTTAGCACCTTAGGAAGTCTTAGCGAAGTCCCTTATTTTATTGGTGAAAGGATACGTGAGGAGGACCAGGTCTCGGAAAGCTTACTCTAGGAATGGCTTTTCCCCCTCCCCCCCCCCGTGATATTCCTCCTAATGGGGATTAGTAATAATTTAGTGACCTGTCCACTCCATCGTTAAACAGCTCTCAGTGACAGGAAATCAGACTCCAGTTGAAGGTAAATTTTGACGGTGACTTCATATGCAGAGGGTTGCTCTGCGTTGCAAAGGCAAAGAATATGTATTATGCAAAGCAGGCAGTAACCCTCAAAAGAATAGAAATGAAGTTCCATCGGTGTTCCAAGTAGAGAGTGATCATTTCCAAGGGTGTACTTGGAGGGAAAATGGTGGAGGAAGTGAGCCATGGGCTGGGGCTTGGGGACTGCCTTGAATTGGAGTGGGAAGAAGGGAGGCCGTTCCAGGAAAGGAAAATGAGCAGAGGTAGAGATGGGGCTGCTAGCCCCTGTGACTAGAGCAGGCCAGTGGCCTGAGGTGCAGGGAGATGAGCCAGGGCCGGTGGTATGAGGGCTGGATTGAATTCCGGGCTGAGGACTCTCTTACCTGCTCTGTGGCTGATTATCGTCATCGGTGGCTCCTGAAGGGACCAGGAACCTGGCGGGAATAGTGTCTCAGCACGAGTTTAGGCTGCCGTGGACTAGTGTGGGAGGTACCCCGGTGCTTGATGTGATGACGCTTGAGCCACGTTAGTAGTGGAGGGAACAGCGTCAAGATGGAAGTGGGGAGAGCGGATGGGGCTCAAGTGATCAGGCCTCCGCCTACCATATGGGAGGACCCGAGTTCAATCCCTGGGGCCCCCTGGTGAAAAAGATGAAGAGAAAGCGTGCCTGCGCAGTGAGCCCGTGCCCGTGCGGTGAGCTGAGTGCCCGCGTGAGTGCCTGCACGGTGAGCCAGTGCCCGCGCAAGCGAGTCACGCAGCAAGATGGTGATGCGAGAAGAGAGAGACAAGGGGAGAGTCAAAGTGAAGCACAGCAGAGACCAGGAACTGAGGTGGAGCAGTTGACAAGGAACGTCTCTCCACAGCAGAGGTCCCCAGGATCGAATCCCAGTGAATCCCAGAAGAGAAAAATGAGAAGAAAAGACAAAAAGAGAAATAGATACAGAAGATCACACAGCGAATGGACACAGACAGCAAAAGCAACTGGGCAGGGGCAGGGAAATTAAATAAATACATCTTTTAAAAAATTAAAAAAGGTGGAAGTGGAGTTGTCGAGAAAGACAAAGGGCAGCCGTTGTCCTCGTCTCCCCCAGCCTAGCCCCTGGACCCGCATCATTGCTTAGGCTGCCCGAGCACAGCAGCCGTTTTGCTCCAAGCCCCTCCTGCTGCAGGGATTCACCCTGCTGTGTCCTCTGCCCGGCAGTCGTCCCTGGCCGTCCCCAGGCCCCGCTTCCCACCTCCTGGGCTCGTGTCCCACCGATGCCTTCCCTCCTCCATCCTGGCCATTCCTGGCCGTTCTCTGTCCCCGTCACTGCTTCATCTTTCTCGTCCCACCGGTCACATCTCACATGAAGTGCATTTTACATCTGTATTTTCTCGTTCCCTCTCTCCCCTACTGAAGTATAAGCTCCGTTAGCCGAGGTGTTCTGTCTGTGCATCCCCCGCTCTGCCCTGGTGCCCAGGACACAGTAAGGCTCAGCAGCGCCAGCCATTGGATGAAAGCACGCTCGGGGTTCATTCAGGCTTAATAATAAACAGCTCCTGCTCTAAGTGCACCTGTGCTGAGTCTGACAAACGTGTGAACCTGGTGAGGCACCGCCCCCGTCAGGGTGCAGAGCCCCCCCAGGTTTCCTGCATGCCCTTTGCCCTTGTCCCTGTGGAATCACCAGTCTGCTCTCTGTCACCATGGGTGACATTCGTTTTCTGGAATTTCACAGAACTGGGGCCCCATGGCTTCTTCCGTTCATGTTGGAGATGTGGCCCCGTGGCCACATGCATCAGGAGGTGACCCCAGCTTGCTGCTGTGTGGGTGTCGGCGTACGGGCTTACTGTATCTTGCTTTCCATCCAAGTGCCAGGCGGCCTTCACGCTGCTGCCATCTCTGTATCCCAGATAAAGCTGCTGTGCCCGTTTGTGATAGGGCCTGTGCGGACATGTTTTGTCTCTCTAGGACTGGAATGTTTATCAGCACCAATGAGAATCTTGGTGCAAGTAAGAGGTGAAATTCTTGAAGTGTTTGATAACCATTCAAAGATGAGCGCTCCCTTGTCTTTCTCGACACCTGCAGTGGTGAAGTTTCTCATGAGTGTGTGGAGAGGTCATGAGTCCAAGCAAGCCTCCCCTACCAGGGACGGTAGTCACGAAGAAATGCTCTCTCTGCAGCCTGCACCTGCCCTTGAGCTCTGCCACTTCATAGCTGACCTGGATGTGCTGGCCACAGGACACACCTGCCCGGCAGGACATACCTGTCTGAGGCGATGCACCTGCCCAAGGGGACACACCTGCCCAAGGGAACACACCTGCCCACCAAGACACACCTGCCTAAGGGGACACACCTGACCAATGGGACACACCTGCCCAAGGGGACACACCTGACCAGCAGGACACACCTACCCAAGGGGACACACCTGACCAGTAGGATGTCCCCGTCTGGAGCGGCCCCCTCCCCTCCACCTACCTGCCATGCCCTGGGCTCTGCCCTCAGGCACTAGGAGCACCATCCCCCAGCAGCCCCCAGGTGAGCTGCAGGGCCGGCTGCACGCCCGGTGGCCAGGCCCCTCTCCCACAGCTGGGTTGGTGGGCCTGGCAGCCCACGGGCTCCCCTCTGCTGGGGCTGTCGTCCAGGGGCATGCTGGAAGAGGCTTACCCAGAGAAGCCGGTCTGGAGCCCCCCACCCCATCTGCTGTCCACTGATCTGGGAGCCCTGGTTTAGGGGCTCGGAGCCCGCCCACTTCACCTGTCCTGAGAGCTGGCCGTCAGTGTAGCTAGTTGCCTTTATTGGAAAGAAAAGTAAACATGTCGTGTCTTGATGACCCGAAGTGGTTTTGTGACTTGGATCCTGGCCCCCCGTTTCAGAGATGGCCCTGTGTCCCTGAGAAAGGCACCCCGAGCTGTAAAGTGGGCAAGGGGCTTATGTACATTTTTAAAGATGTGCTCGTACCTCATGGGCACAGGAAGGACTTCCAGTGACAAGTTTTCTAAAAGGGAAGGTGGGAGAAGAGCCTTTCCACTCTTTGCACCAGGGAAAGTTACTGTTCGATTTGTACTACCTTTCAGAGGCGAGGTTGGGGAGTGCAGGGTGGGCTCCCAACAGCACGTGGCCCAGACCACACTCCACCCGCCCTCCCCACAGCCCCCAGTGGGCTTCCAGGAGCCAGGCGAGGCTGCCCACCCCAGACCGGCCCCTCCATCTGCTTCTTGCACCTCCCAGGTGGCTTCCGTCCACCCAGGAGCCTGTCTGTCGGGGTGAGAAGAGGCATCTGAGCGGCGTCTCGAGAGGGGGCTTCTCTGTCTGTCTGTCCATGGAGCCTGTCTGTCTGGGTGAGGGAGGCGTCTGAGCAGGGTCTCGAGAAAGGGATTCTGTCCGTCTGTCCATGGAGCCCGTCTGTCTGGGTGAGGGAGGCGTCTGAGTGGGGTCTTGAGAGGGGGCTTCTGTCCGTCTGTCCAGGGAGCCCTTCTGGATGAGAGGAGACATCTGAGAGGGGGCTTCTGTCTGTCTGTCCAGGGAGCCTGATTTTCTGGGTGAGAGGAGGCGTCTGGGCAGGGTCTCATGAAGGGTCTTCTGTCTGTCTGTCCGTGGAACCCGTCTGTCTGGGTGAAGGAGGCGTCTGAACCCGGTCTTGAGAAGGGGCTGTGTCCATCTGTCCTTGGAGCCTGTCTGTCTGGGTGAGAGGAGCCGTCTGAGTGGGGCCTTGGAAGGAAGGTGCCATCTGTTCTCTCTCATCCAGGCTGAAGAAATTACGCCACAAAGACCGAGGTTGGGGTGTGTTCCCAGAGAGCACGCTGGGGTCAGCAGCGCCCCAGGTCTGTCAGCCTGCGGGAGGGCCCCCCGAGCAGGGCTGGGGTCAGCAGCGGCCCAGGTCCCGTCAGCCTGCGGGAGGGCCCCCCGGGCAGGGCAGGTGTCAGCAGCACCCCAGGTCCTGTCAGCCTGTGGGAGGGTCCCCTGAGCAGGGCTGGGGTCAGCAGCGCCCCAGGTCCTGTCCGCCTGCAGGAGGGCCCCCCGGGCAGGGCTGTCTACTTGAGAGAAACCGGCAGAGTTGCCTCCCCTTGGCCCCGCCGCCGAGCCCTGCTGAGGTGGCAGTGTTGTCCTTAACAGTTGGCACACTGTGTGTGTTTTGTTTTTTGTCAATAACTCAAGCTTCGTTGCGGGAAGGACTCGGTATGGATCGTGCTGTGAGGTTTAACACTGAAGGACCCATCTTGGAAGCAGTCTGAGATGCTGCAGGGGCCCACCCGGCGTGTGCGTTGGTAACCCCTGCACATCCACAGTCCACCTGTGACCTGGCCCGTGGCGCTCACACCGACTGCAGGCTGGAGGGGGGAAACAGCTGGCCTCCCCAGGCCCAGGGCTCCACGCTCCCAGAACTGAACTGGCGTTTCAGCTCGTCCCAGGGGCTGCAGCTCCAGGGCCCCAAGGGCCGGGCAGCAGGAGCCAGTGTGTCCAGAACGCAAGGCCGGTGAGCGGCGCGGGCCGCAGGGCCCCCACGGCCAGGACTGCTGTGGGACCCGCCGCGGGACCCGACTCACCCTCCCAGACCCCAGGTTGTTGCCCTTGCCCCGAGAGGATGGGGAAGTGCAGGCGAGGGTCCCCTGTGCATGTGCAGCCGGCGTCCTGCCTTCTCCCCACGTGCGTCTGTCTGTGCTCTAGGATGTGCGTCCCTGAACCGGCCCTTCTCGGCTCGGTGGCATCACATGGGCGTTTGCTCGGCAGTAGCTGTCGTGGGACTGAAATACTGGCTTCGGCAAGAGGAAATAAAAGTGCATAAGGCTTGCAGACTTCAGCACCTTCTGAGATGCCAGTGTTCCTTCTTTTTTTTTTTTTTATTGATTTTGTAAAACTATTACATTAAAAAAATATGAGGTCCCATTCGGCCCACCACCCCCACCGCACCCCTACCCCCCCAGTGTTCCTTCTTAAACTGACCTCCTGTCTTAAGTAACCTAGTCCAGTTTTGAGGATCTCTGTACCTTCAAAGACTGAGATAAAAATTCAGTGTGTGTCACACTAAGAAGAGCTCTTGAGGACAGATGTTCTTATGGAAGTGGAATTAAGCCAGCACCAGTGCTTCCCATCTGGGCTAGGGGTGGGGAGGTTTTATCGTTTTATCCCCAGTGTATACCTGGCTGTGTAACACACCCTTTTCATTTGTTGGGGGGGGGGGGATGATGGGAGCTGTTGGCAGCCAGTGGGGAGAGCCCAGAGGTACGGGACGGATATCTTGCACCGCCCTGCCAGGGCGCCTCTACCAGGGGTGCAGGGTGTCCCGCACGGCCCCACGGCCCCGCAGGGTGCCTCTACCAGGGGTACAGGGTGTCCCACACAGCCTAGCAGGGCGACTCTACCAGGGGTGCAGGGCGTCCCACACAGCCCAGCAGGGCTACTCTACCAGGGGTGTGGGGCGTCCCGCACGGCCCCGCAGGACACCTCTACCAGGGGTGCAGGGCGTCCTGCACGGCCCTGCAGGGCACCTCTACCAGGGGTGCAGGGCGTCCCACACAGCCCAGCAGGGCTACTCTACCAGGGGTGTGGGGCGTCCCGCACGGCCCCACAGGGCACCTCTACCAGGGGTGCAGGGCGTCCCGCATGGCCCTGCAGGGCGCCTCTACCAGGGGTGCAGGGCGTCCCGCACGGCCCTGCAGGGTGCCTCTACCAGGGGTGCGGGGCGTCCCGCACGGCCCCACGGCCCCACAGGGCACCTCTACCAGGGGTGCAGGGCATCCCGCACGGCCCCACAGGGCACCTCTACCAGGGGTGCAGGGCGTCCCACACAGCCCAGCAGGGTGACTCTACCAGGGGTGTGGGGCGTCCCGCACGGCCCCACAGGGCGCCTCTACCAGGGGTGCGGGGCATCCTGCACGGCCCCACGGCCCCACAGGGCACCTCTACCAGGGGTGCAGGGCGTCCCGCACAGCCCCACGGCCCCACAGGGCACCTCTACCAGGGGTGCAGGGCGTCCCACACAGCCCAGCAGGGCTACTCTACCAGGGGTGTGGGGCGTCCCGCACGGCCCCACAGGGCGCCTCTACCAGGGGTGCGGGGCATCCCGCACGGCCCCACGGCCCCACAGGGCACCTCTACCAGGGGTGCAGGGCGTCCCGCACAGCCCCACGGCCCCACAGGGCACCTCTACCAGGGGTGCAGGGCGTCCCACACAGCCCAGCAGGGCTACTCTACCAGGGGTGTGGGGCGTCCCGCACGGCCCCACAGGGCGCCTCTACCAGGGGTGCGGGGCATCCCGCACGGCCCCACGGCCCCACAGGGCACCTCTACCAGGGGTGCAGGGCGTCCCGCACAGCCCCACGGCCCCACAGGGCACCTCTACCAGGGGTGCAGGGCGTCCCACACAGCCCAGCAGGGCTACTCTACCAGGGGTGTGGGGCGTCCCGCACGGCCCCACGGCCCCACAGGGCGCCTCTACCAGGGGTGCAGGGCGTCCCACACAGCCCAGCAGGGCTACTCTACCAGGGGTGTGGGGCGTCCCGCACGGCCCCACGGCCCCACAGGGCACCTCTACCAGGGGTGCAGGGCGTCCCGCACGGCCCTGCAGGGCGCCTCTACCAGGGGTGTGGGGCGTCCCGCACGGCCCCACGGCCCCACAGGGCACCTCTACCAGGGGTGCAGGGCGTCCCACACAGCCCAGCAGGGCTACTCTACCAGGGGTGTGGGGCGTCCCGCACGGCCCCACGGCCCCACAGGGCGCCTCTACCAGGGGTGCAGGGCGTCCCACACAGCCCAGCAGGGCTACTCTACCAGGGGTGTGGGGCGTCCCGCACGGCCCCACGGCCCCACAGGGCACCTCTACCAGGGGTGCAGGGCGTCCCGCACGGCCCTGCAGGGTGCCTCTACCAGGGGTGCAGGGCGTCCCACACAGCCCAGCAGGGTGACTCTACCAGGGGTGCGGGGCATCCCACACGGCCCCACGACCCGGCAGGGCGCCTCTCCCAGGGGTGTGGGGTGTCCCGCACGGCCCGGCAGGGCATCTCTGCCCAGGGGGCCGTTCAAGGAGGGTAAGCCCATGCTACACGCGTCTGCCCCGGGGCTTCCATGTGGACCCTGTGTTCACAGCTGGCCTGCCCTGTGGACTTGCACGTGGGCTCCGTGTTCACACCTGGACCTGCCTAGTGCGCGTCCACGTGGACTCTGTGTCCAGAACTGGGCCTTCCCCGTGACTTCACACGTGGACCCTGTCTTCATACCTGGACCTGCCCCGTGGGCTTCCACGTGGACCCTGTGTCCAGAGCTGGACCTTCCCTGTGGCCTTGCACGTGGCCCCTGTGTCCAGAGGTGGCCTGCCCCGGGGGCTTCATGTGGCCCCTGTGATCACAGCTGGCCTGCCCCGGGGGCTCCACGTGGGCCCTGTGATCACAGCTGGCCTGCCCCGGGGGCTCCACGTGGGCCCTGGACAGCTCCTGGGCACTGTACCCTAACCTTCTTCGCGTCCCAGTGTGGGGTCTGATGGGATCTGAAAAACAGTGTTAAGAGCCTCGATGTTGGGAGCCCAGGTTTGGGGTCATTTTCCTATTTCTTGGATTTCCTGTCTTACTAAGTGTGCTTTTAGGTTTAGATGATTAGAGAAGCGTTTCCTCACAGGTAAGTATTTTCCCGCCAAGCCTTTTAGATTTATGGTATTCCAGAAGAACATTTCTTTCTCCACAGAGCAGTTTTTATTCTGAAGCACCTCTGTTTGAGCAAATTCATACTGAATTAGAGGAGGATGAGCAATGAGATTTTTTGAATGTTCTGAGTGGCAGTCTCCTGGGCACATTGAGCCGCGGACGCCTTGGGCCCTCGTGTGCCCTCCGTCCCGTGTCTTGGGGGAGGTGAGGGGCGCTGGCCTGAGGGCAGTTCAGAGGCTGCGCTGCCTCACCCAGGCCTCGCCCCGCCGCCGTGAGGGTTCCTTGGCCTGCGTGGCTCTTCTTTGCGGTCCGCCATCCTCTGCTCTGAGCTCTCCAGGGGGCTGTGCCTTCGTGGCTTCTCTGCCGCCTGCAGGCACTTGGTGAAAGGAGAGAGGAGCCCACCTCCAGAGGAGGCAGGCAGGCTGGGAGCACGTGGCAGAGGCGAGGGGTGTGCAGGGGTGGGGCTCCTGGACGGACCCTGCCTGTTGGTGGGTGGCTGCCCGAGCCACCAGCACCTGGCTCCAGGACCACGCAGGGGGAGCCAAGACGGGACTGGGGGGCCTGAGGAGGGGCTGGAGGGAGCCGGGGAGGGGCAAGACTGCTGGGGAGGCCGAGACAGGGCTGTGGGGAGCCAGGGAGGGGGCTGAGGAGGAGCTGAGGGGAGCCAGATAGGCTGAGACATGGCTGGGGAGGCCGAGGAGGGGCTGGGGTGAGCCTGGGGGGCTGAGGAGCTGGTGGGAGCTTGGGGGGCTGAAGAGGAGGTGGGGGGAGCCGGGGGGAGTGGGAGGGACTGAGGAGGAGCTGGGGGCAGCTGGGGGAAACTGGGGAGGGGCCTGGGAGGGGCTGAGGAAGAGCTGGGGGGAGCTGGGGGGGGCTAGGAGGAGCTGGGGACAGCTGGGGGGATGGGGGGGGAGCCAGAGTAGGCTGCAGGGTTCCTAGGCAGGGCTGGGGGGGGTGGGCCGAGGAGGGGCTTGAAGGGGTTAAGGAGGGGCTGGGGAAGCCAGGCGGGACTGGAGGGGGCTGAGGTGGGGCTGGGGGTCCTCAGGCAGGGCAGAGGGTGAGCCGAGGTGGAGCTGGGGTCCTGTGGGGGGCAGAGGCCCTCCCTGACCAGGCCAGCTGTCAAGGACCCCAGAACACATGCTGGTGCAAGCATGGTCCTTAATTAAAGGTGAAGGCCTTGCGGCTTACCAGGGCTCTCCTGCCATCCCACGCCTGCTGCTGCTGCTGCTGCTGCTGCTGCTGCGGGCTGCCTCCTGGGAGCCTGCTGAGCCTGCGCCCTCAGGCACGGCTCTTGGGCCTGCCCTGTGGGCACCCCCCTGTGCCCCGCCCCCCCCGTGGGCCCCCGCCCTGTGGC
Organism: Dasypus novemcinctus; assembly: GCF_030445035.2. NCBI lineage: Eukaryota > Metazoa > Chordata > Mammalia > Cingulata > Dasypodidae > Dasypus > Dasypus novemcinctus. The sequence goes on along the minus strand of NC_092216.1, from coordinate 53,017 downwards.
CTGGCAGGCAGGGCCCAGTTGGGGCCATCCCTGCACCTGGAGACGTGGCTGCTGCTCAGGCGCCTCGGCTTGAGGCCGCCCCTGCCGCTGTGCCTGAGTCCAGCACTCGTGGTAGTGCTGACCGAGGGCCGTTGGGAGCATGCAGGCAGCCTCGGGACTGCTCTGAAGGAACTGGGTTGCCCCCGGAGCAGCCCGTGTGGTCAGCAGCTCCCACTTCCTTCCGGGACACACGTCCACGGCAGCCGTGTCAGGAGGACTGACGTAAGCACAGCAGCACACAGTGGTCTGAGCATTCCACGACGCCCACCGGTTGTGAACGCGTTCCCGTTGCTGAGCAGAATTCCGTGGCTCAGCCCGCGGCTTGTCTGCCTCGGGAGACCATGGCTGCGGGGGCCGCGTGCAGGCTGGGGTCTCCTGCCTCACAGTGTGGGTCTCCACAAGGACCTCCACACGCGTCCCCGCACGCATCTCCCCGGGCAGGTCCTTGGTGGTCGAGCGTTGGCCTCTCTCTCGGGTGGACACCTCAGCTGGAACTCCTGGATTGACAGTGAGCGTGTGTTTAACGTTTCCAGAGTGGCTGTTCCCTCGTCGTCCCGTTGAGACCCACAAACGCGGGCTGACGGTTCGGTCGTCTGCATCCTTGGCCACAGCCATTCTGGTGGTGCGACGCGGTGCTGGACCGGGGCTGTTTGACGTCGAGCATCTCCGTGGGTTTTTGCTGCATTTTGTTTTTTGTGTGTTTTTTGTTCTTGGTAAAGTTCAGTTCAGATCTTTTACCCCTGCTTTTCGTTGGGTTTCTGGTCTTGTTCCTGAGTGAGTTCTTTATGCACACAGGATACAACTCCTTTACCGGACTTGTGATTGGCAAGATTTCTTACCACAGCTTCTTCTACTCGCTGCTGTCTTTTGAAGCACAAGCTTTTTAAAATTTGACAAGGACCAGTTTATCCCTTTTTATTGTACATCTGCACAAGTACTATCCATAATCTAAAAACCTTAGCCAGTCCCAAGAAGAAAAGAAGCTTCTCCTGGGTCCGTAGGTTCAGCTCCTGCCTTAGCCCGTGGTCAGTTTCACGTTCGTTTTCTGTGTGGTCTGAGGTCAGCTTCTAGGTTTGGCATTTGGACGCCCAGTTGTTTCCACACCGTTTTACGCAAAGGCCGTTCGTTCCCTGTTGAGTTGTCTCAGTGCCTTGTCTGAATCAGCTGGAGCTCGGCGCTCTTGTGCACGGCACCACCGCTGTGACGGGTGGAAATCAGTCCTCCATCCCTTTCTTCAAGCCTGGTAGGCTTGGCCACGCCTTTGGCCTTCCCGTGGACGGTTTGGACTCCTCCGTTCTGACGTGAAGAGCCTGTTGAGGTTTTAGAGCGTCCTGGGGAGACTTGCCTCCACCATAGCACAGGCTCCAATTCCCCTTCTCAGGTGGGAAAGCTTATGGTGTGGAGGCTGAGGGGCGGGTGAGGCTGGAGGGGGAGCGGGGCCAGCGGCCCCCCGGATCAGCATCCAGTCCTGCTTGTTCCTGTGGCCTCCGCCTCCCCACAGTCTCTCCCAGGGCTCATGGCTCCCTGCACGCTCGCCTCCTGTGCTCGCTCCCTGCTCTCCCCACACACTCCCTGCTCTCCCCACACACTCCCTGCTCTCGCCCCGCTCTCTCCACACTGTCTCCCTGCACTCTCCCCATTCCCTCCCTGCTCTCCCTGTGCTCTCCCCACTCTCTCCCTGCTCTCTCCCCGATCTCCCTGCTCCCTCCGTGCTCTCCCCACACACTCCTTGCACACTCCTTGCACACCCCCTGCTCTCTCCCTGCACTCTGTGCTCTCCCCACTGTCTCCCCTTTCTTTTTTAAAAAAGATTTATTTATTTATTTATTTATTTATTTATTTATTTATTTATTTCTCTCCCCTCCCCCCCACCCCCGTTGTCTGTTCTCTGTGTCTGTTTGCTGCATCTTTGTCGTCTTTGTTGGCTTCTGTTGTCAGCCGCACGGGAATCTGTGTTTCTTTTTGTTGCGTCATCCAGGCTGCACTTTCTTTCACGCTGGGCGGCTCTCCTTATGGAGCGCACTCCTTGCGCATGGGGCTCCCCTACGCGGGGGACACCCCTTCGTGGCAGGGCACTCCTTGCGTGCATCGGCACTGCACATGGGCCAGCTGCACACGGGTCAAGGAGGCCCGGGGTTTGAACCGTGGACCTCCCATGTGGTAGACGGACGCCCTAACCACTGGGCCAAGTCCGCCACCTGTTTCCCCCTGGCCCCTCTGCTCTCTCCCTGCTCTCCCCCTGTGCTCTCCCTGCACACTCCTTGCACACTCCCTGCTCTCCCCCGCACACTACTCGCTCTCTCCTCGCTCTCCCCACTTGCTCCCTGCTCTCCCCCTACACACTACCTGCACTCTCTGTGCTCTCCCCACTCTCCCCGTTCTCCCCTGCCCTCCCTGCTCTCCCTGCACACTCCCTGTTCTCTTCTGCTCTCCCCCTGCTCTCTCCGTGCTCTCCCCACTCTCTCTCCCCCTTCTCTCCCTGCTGTCTCTATGCTCTCTCCCCACTCTCTCCCTGTGCCTCCTTGCACACTCGCTGCTCTCCCCCTGCACACTCCCTGCTCTCTTCCCGCTCTCCCCTGCTCTCCCTGCCTTCTGCATTCTCCCGTTCTCCCCGTGTGCTCCCTGCATGCTGGAACGGTCCCTGCACCACGCGCCTCACAGAAAACCCCACGTGGCGGCCGCCTCGCTTCCTGTAAGGGAGGTTTTCCTCCCAGCTCCGTCCCAGGCACCCATCTTTGCACGGTATTTATTTCAGGTGTCAGGGCAGGGGTCCAGCCCAGGGCCTTGCCCGTGGGAAGCCTGTGCTCCAGCGCTGAGCCACAGGGGCTTCACGTGCACACACACACACACATCACACGTTCCCGCCTCTGAGCTCCCGTTCCTCACGGCAGGAGGAGCACGGTGCCAACAGCTTCGCGCTCAATCCAGCCTGTCTCCATCGCCCGGTGCCTCCTTGTCTTAAACGTCACCCCAAACGTAAAGCGGCACGACAGCTGCGGTTCTGAGTGTCTTCCCAGCTCTTGAAGAGAACCTTTGAGCTGCACTAGCTGCTCAGCGTGTGCTCCGCTGGTGGGGGGTGCTGGGCGCGCGAGGACGACCGCGCTGTGGCCTCGGGGAGCCGCTGCTGGACGCCAAGCCGGCGGCCTTCCTGGACATGGTCGGCGCGGCCCTCGGAGTGCGCCGGCCCAGGGGCCGCGGGCTGGCACCCCAGCTCTCCTTCTCGGCCGACCTGGCTTCTTTTGAGGAAGCGTTTGTTCTCCCTTCCAGGTGTTTAAGCCGCGCAGCTCCACTGGGTGGTCTCCGCCTCCCTCTTTGTGGTGGGGGGCTGTCGGAGGGCCCACGCCGTGGGGATTGCTGCGCGGAGCTCACCAGGTGACACCGGCACAGGGCCGGGCCCCGGGCGTGGCCAGTGCTCCCTTCGGCAGGAAGAGCAGGTTCCAGACCCAAGTGGCCCTCTGCCAGCTGCCCCTGGGGCCCCTCCTGGGGCTGGGGCTGGTCCCTGGGGCCGGGGCAGCGCCTGGGGCTGTTCTGTGGGGCCAGGGCTGCTGCATGGGGCTGGGGTTGCTCCATGGGGCCCAGGCTGCTCCTGGGGCTGCTCCTGGAGCTGGAGCTACTCCTGGGGCTGCTCCCGAGGTTCTCATGGGGCTACTCCATGGAACCTGGGCTGCTCCATGGGGCCCAGGCTGCTGCATGGAGTCGAGGCTGCTCCTGGGGCTGCTCCATGAGGCTGGGGCTGCTCCTGGGGCTGCTCCATGGGGCCTGGGCTGCTCCATGGGTCCCAGGCTGCTCCGTGGAGTCGAGGCTACTCCTGGGGCTGCTCCATGGGGCCGGGGCTGCTCCATGGACCTGGGCTGCTCCATGGGACCCGGGCTGCTCCATGGGACCCGGGCTGCTCCATGGAGTTGAGGCTGCTCCTGGGGCTGCTCCATGGAGTCAAGGCTGCTCCTGGGACTGCTCCATGAGGCTGGGGCTGCTCCATGGGGCCTGAGCTGCTCCGTGGGGCCGGGGCTGCTCCCGGTGCCGGGGCCGCCCTGCAGGGCTGGTTGTGGGCCCCTCCCCACCCTCCCTGGCAGCCTGTGGAATGCGCGCCGCCCCGGCCCCGCAGCCTGTGCAGCCTGTGGAATGCGCCCCAGTGCCCGCCAGCTGGCTGCCGCCCGCCCAGGCCCCTCCCGCCGGCAGCTGCCGCCCGCCCGCTCCGCCGGCCCCAGCCCGCCCATGAGAGCCGCCAGCATGAGGCTCCGGGAGCTCTCCCTGCGGCAGGACCCCGACCTGCGGAAGGAGCTGGCCCTGCTGGCCCGGGGCTGCGACTTCGTGCTACCCTCGCGGTTCAAGAAGAGGCTGAAGGCCTTCCGGCAGGTGCAGGTGCGTAGCGGGCCTGGGGGCCGGGGCCCTAGTGCCGGACGGGACGGCCTGCCGTTGTGACCTCGCGCTGCCCACCTGCGGGCGCCAGGAGCCCGGGCCGGGCCGGGCACGGCGTGTACCCGGGGGCTTCGCGCTGCCCCCAGCCATCTTCCCTCGTGGGACGCCGGGGAAGGGCTAGCGCGTCCTCAGCAGAGCGGCCAGCACTTGCTTCCCGCTGGCTTCAGCTGCGCGTCTCTGTGCAGGCGGAGTGGGGCGAGGAGTCGTGCGGGTCTCTCTCGGAGGTTGTCTGCTGAGGCTGCAGGGTCCGCTGGTGAGGAGTGCGGGGAAGGGGCCGCCAGCCCTGCTTGAGGCTTTCCCGAGAGGGCGCTCAGCCACAGCCGCCTTCCAGGGGCTTCCCGCTCGGGCCTCGGGGCCCTGCCTCCGGGTATACCCCGCGCAGGTGCTCCAGCACTGAGCCTGGGTGCTGCCTGGCTGGGCCAGCCGAGAAAGCAGCTCCAGGGGACCCGAGCAAGCTCAGGCCTCCCCACGTCCTCCAGCTGGCCTGCTCGTCGCAGCCCATCTTGTCCTTAACTCGCCCTTTGCAGCTTAGGCTGTGGGATCAGAAGGACGCGGGGAGGAAAGGGCGGCTGCACGGCTGGCAGGGCAGGGAGGGCCGGTCAGGGGTGGACTGGACAGGGCAGGGCAGGGGTGGACTGAGCAGAGCCGGGCAGGGCAGGGAGGGCCGGGCAGGGGTGGACTGGACAGGGCAGGGCAGGGGTGGACTGGGCAGAGCCGGGCAGGGCAGGGAGGGCCGGGCAGGGGTGGACTGGGCAGAGCCGGGCAGGGCAGGGAGGGCCGGGCAGGGGTGGACTGGGCAGAGCTGGGCAGGGCAGGGAGGGCTGGGCAAGGGTGGACTAGCCAGGGGTGGACTGGCCAGAACCAGGCCGGGCAGGGGTGGACTGCCCAGAGCCGGGCTGGGCAGGGAGGGCCGGGCAGGGGTGGACTGCCCAGAGCCGGGCAGGGCAGGGAGGGCCGGGCAGGGGCAGACTGGCCAGGACCGGGCAGGGCAGGGAGGGCCGGACAGGGGTGGACTCCGCAGAGCTGGGCAGGGCAGGGAGAGCTGGGCAGGGCAGGGAGGGCCAGGCAGAGGTGGATGGGGCAGAGCAAGGCAGGGCTGCAGAGGGCCAGGCAGGGCTGGGCAGGGCCGGCAGGGGTGAACTGGGCAGGCCTGAGCAGGGAGGGCCGGCAGAGCTGGGATGGACAGAGACAGGCAGGGCAGGGAGGGACAAGCAAGCGTGGACTGGGCAGAGCTGGGTAGGTTAGGGAAGGCAGGACTGCAGAGGACTGGGCAGAGCCAAAGAGGGCTAGACATGGGTGCACCAGGCAGAGCTGGGCAGGATAGGGAGGGCTGGGCAGGGCAGGGCTGCAGAGGGCCAGGCAGGGGTGGACTGAGCAGAGCCGGACAGGGCAGGGAAGGGAGGGCTGGCAGACCTGGGATGGACAGAGATGGTCCGGCAGGGCAGGGAGGGACAGGCAGGGGTGGACTGGGCAGAGCCCAGCAGGGACGGCAAGGGCAGACTGGGCAGAGCGGGCAGGGCAGGGTAGCACAGGGAGGGCTGGGATGGACAGACGGGTGGGCAGGGAGGCCTGGGTAGAGTGGGCAGGGGCCCCGCTTACCCTGGTGAGGACGCTGCATCCATGTTTCAGGGCGACTGCAGTGTTGGACACTTGCATTTTTGGAAATTTTGTCATGTGGTGCCCAAAAAATCTAATTGAACCAGATTATGGTATTTTGAAAATAGTAAAAGGCCCTAGTCTATTTTAATTGGATTTTCTTTACGTTTCCATATTCAGAACTTTTTGCTCTCTGATCTGTCTTCCAATTTTTGCTTTCCTGCAGGAAAAGCAAAATCAGTTGGTTCCTTGTGTTTAAGAGGCATATCCTTAAAATTAGCTTAGAGATATTAAAAGTGGAATTAGTCTGTACGATGCACCTCATTTTGGACAGCGGGCAAACGCACTGCTGGTAGTTGATGCTTGTCCTACATGGTGGGCTGGAGGTGGGTAAATGCAGAGCCCCCTGCTTCTCCGCAGTGGAGCTCCTCGTGTGGATGTCGGGGTGCGCACTGCCCTGAGGGCTTCCCAGCACCGGCAGGACCCCTCTTTGAAAATCCAGGAGTTGTCCTACCAGCGCCACTTTGTGGGAGACACAAGGCATGAATTGTGACGGCGCGGCAGCTCCCACAGGAAACGCCTTCCCACGCCGTGTCCGCAGCGAGAGCATTCATCGTCAGCAGCATGTGCTCCCCGGGGTCGCAGGGGAACCGGGCCTCGGGACCTCCGCGGGCCCCCGGCTGGGCCTGGGAGTGCACCTGGGGGGACAACCCCCCCACTCCCCCACCCCCGCGTCCTGGGCTTGCGGCCTCAGGGCGGGCATTGTGCGAGGGAGGGGCCTTCGTGGAGGAGGCCCCCCACCAGACACGACTGGGGGCGGGGGGCGGCACGCCCACCTCCTGGCTGTCCACCCTCAGCCTGACCCGTGGGCCTTGGCAGGTGTCGCCCTCAGTCTGCCCTGGGGCCAAATCCAAGCCGCGCGGCCATTTGCTGCCTTTACCCCTTCTAGAGCCGCCCTCCTGGAGGGAATGCCAGTGCGGTTGGCCTGCGAAGGTGCAGCAGCCCCGGGCCCTGCAGCGGGGCGGCCATGGGCGCCGGGACTGAGCGCGCAGGGGCGGGGTGTGTGAGGGCGGGGTCTGGGCCCGTGGACCCTGCCCGCTGCTCCCTGCCCCCCGCCGACCTTTGTATCTTTGCTGGTCGTCGCCGTCTCCAGAGCCGCCACCGTTCCCATGCGCTCCGAATTGCTGCGGTTGTCCCCTGCGCTCTCGCATCTGCGCCCGGGCATGTCGCAGGCCTTCGGCGCTCTGAGGACCCCCAGCATGTTGGGCGGCCCTCTGAGGACCCCCAGCACGTCGGGCGGTTTTCGGAGCCTTGTCTGCCGGCCCTGGACCAGCCCCGGGCGGCGTGCGCAGGAGGTCTCAGGCCCGCCCTGCTCACAGCCCTGATGGCGCCCCGCGGCCTGCACCGGTCAGCGGGGAGCCCAGGCCGGTGTCTGCCCCGACCGCCCTCCCGCCTCTGCGCTTCGCGACCTGCCCTGCCCGAGCGAGCGGTCTGAGGCCCGCACGCCGGCCTGAGTCCACGGAACGCGGTGTTGATCCCACTGACACGCGCTCCGCTTCATGCCCTCCTCCTAAGTCCAGCGTCTTCCGGGCATCCCAGGCTCTGTCGGTGCGCACTCGACTATCATGCACGCTCGTCTGTCAGTGCCTGCATGGCAAGTGCACGCTTGCCTGTCAGTACCTGAGCAGTGTGTGCATACTCACCTGTCAGTACATGCTCGACTGTCGTGCACACTCATCTGTCAGTGCCTGTGCAGCAGGTGCACACTCATTGGTGCATGCACGTGCCAGTGCTGGTGCAGTGTTGCACACTTGTCTGTCGGTGCACCCTCATGTGTTGGTGCTTTGCAGCAAGTGCACATTCATCAGTTGGTGCACACTCATCTGATCGTACATGCTTGTCTCAATGCCCGCGCAGGTGCACACTCGTGTCGGTGCACGCTTGTCAGTGCCTGAGCAGTGTGTGCATGCTCATCTGTTGGTACACACTCGACTGTCGATGCACACTTGTCAGTGCACACTCATGTGTTGTGCCTGTGCAGCAGGTGCACACATCTGTTGGTTGACACTCGTCTGTTCATACACGCTCACCTCAGTGCTCGTCTGTCGGTGCACACACAGCAGGCGCACGCTCATCTGTTGGTGCCTGCACGGCAGGTTCATGGTCGTCTGTCGGTGCCTGGGCAGTGTGTGCCCACTCAGTGCTCACTCAGTTGTCAGTGCACACGTCTCTTGATACAGTATCTGTGCAGCAGGTGCACACATTGGTGCACATTTGCCTGTAGGTGCCTGGGCAGTGTGTGCACACTTGTCTGTCAGTGCACACATTTGTCAGTGTCCATGCAGCAGGTGCACAGTCATCTGTTCGTGCACACTTATCTTCATACACGTTCATCTCATTGCCTGTGCGGCAGGGGCACGTTCGTCTGTCGGTGCACACACAGCAGGCACACGCTTGTCAGACGCACACTTATCTGTCAGTGCACTCTCATCTGTTGGTGCCCACACAGGAGGTACACCTGTCAGTGTCTGAGCAGTGTGTGCATGCTCAGGTGTCAGTGCACGCTTGGTAGTGTACACGTGACAGGTGCATGTGTGTCAGTACAGATGTGACAAGTGCATGCTCGTATGTCAGTGCCTCCATGGCAGGTGTACACTTGTCATTGCCTGCACAGCAGGTGCTCAGTTGTCTCTCAGTGCGTGCTTGTCTGTTGCACACTCGTCTGTCGGTTCCTGCACAGCTGGTGCATGCTTCTCTGTTGCTGCACACTCGTCTGTCAGTTTCCGCGCAGCTGGTGAATGCTTGTCTGTTGGTGCATACACGGCAGGCAGATGCTTATCTGTCGGTGTACTCTGTTGGTGCCCGTGTGGCAGGTGCACACTCATCTGTCAGTGCATGCTTGTCTCGTTGCACACGACAGTTATACGCTCATGTGTCGGTATACGTGACAGGTGCACACTCATGCCGGTGCCCATGGCAGGTGCACACTTGTCTGTCAGTGCCCATGCAACAGGTGCAGGCTCATCTGTGGGTGCACACTCGTCTGTACACACTCATCTGTCAGTGCCCAGTCATGTCAGTTCACACTCATCTGTCGGGGCACTGTTGGTGCCCGTGTGGCAGGTGCACACTCATCTGTCAGTGCATGCTTGTCTCGTTGCACACGACGGGTATACGCTCATGTGTCGGTACACATGACAGGTGCACACTCATGCCAGTGCCCGTGTGGCAGGTGCACACTTGTCTGTGGGTGCACACTCATCCGTCAGTGCCTGTGCAGCAGGTGCACACTCATCTGTCAGTGCCTGAGCAGTGTATGCATGCTCCTTTGTCAGTGCATGCTTGTCTGTCAGTGTACATGACAGGTGTATACTCATAATGTTGGTACACATGTGACACATGCACACTCGTGTGTTGGTGCCTGCATAGCAGGTGCACGCTTGTCAGTGCCTGCACAGCAGGTACACACTCATCTGTCGGTGCATGCTCGTCTGTCAGTGCCCGCACAGCAGGTGCATGCTCCTCTTTCAGTGCCTGTGCTTTGGTGCCCACTTGTCAGTGCCCACTTGTCTGGCGGTGTCTGTGTGGCAGGTGCACACTCGTCCTTCGGTGCCTGCACGTCTGTGCCCCTGACGACACTTTGTGCAGAGCTGGGCAGAGTCCTGGCTGTGCTCAGTCCAGGATGCAGGGCCCTGGCCTCCCAGCCTGGGCGCGGCAGCCCCAGTGGTTCCGCTCGTGCGTGCCCCCTGCCTGTGTGTGTCCTCTAGCCAGAGCACCAGCTAGGTCTCTGGACCTCAGAGCACCAGCTCCCTGGAGCTTGGAGACCTGGGAGCGCCTCTGTGTGCTCTATCCCCGCCGCCAGGCCAGGCCTCCCACTGCCAGGACGACGCTCAGGCCTGCAGGAGGGGCCTGCCCTGCCCCACCCGCAGCCCCCCTGACTCCAGTCGGTGGCCCAGGGGTCCCCTGCAGTGCTGCACACCTGCCCTCCTCCACTGCACAGTCAAGGACGGTGCCAGGTACCGGGGCCACGTGAGCCCACTGCCCTCCACGAGCCCGCCCTGGGCTGCGCGTCCGTCCCTCCGTGAGCCCACCCTGGGCTGCACGTCCGTCCCTCCACGAGCCCATCCAGGACAGTGCATCTGTTCCTCCACATCCGTCTCTCTACGAGCCCACCCTGGGCTGCACATCCGTCCCTCCACGAGCCCACCCTGGGCTGCACGTCCGTCCCTCCACGAGCCCACCCTGGGCTGCACGTCCGTCCCTCCACGAGCCCACCCTGGGCTGCACGTCCATCCCTCCACGTCCATTCCTCCACGAGCCCACCCTGGGCTGTGTGTCCGCCCCTCCACGTGCCCACCCCCTGCGTCGGTCCCTGCACGTGCACATCTGTCCCTCCACGTCCGTCCCTCCACATGCCTATCCCAGGCTACACATCTGTCCCTTCACCACATTCATCCTGGGCCGAGCATTTGTCCTTTCACGTGCCGTCCCCCTGCGTCCATCCCTCTACCTGCCCATCCTGGGTTGCACCTCTGTCCCTCCACATCTATCCTTCTACGTGCCCATCTTGGGCGTGCATTTCCTTGCCATTTGGGGTGCCCCTTTGAAATCTAGGAGTCCTTGCTCCCCAGAGCCCTTGGCCCTGCATCTGCCACTCCATCTCCGGTTCCAGGCTTGCCCCGTACCACAGCCCTCGTGTTCCTGGAGCAAGGGCACAAAGAGCATGTGCGACTATTCACACAGAGAGCACATGTAACTGGTCACACAAAGGATATGTGTGACCGGCCATGCAAACAGCAGGTGCTTTGCCTGTGGCGTGTATCTGTGCCCTCAGTAATGAGCGTCCATCAAAACCGTGGTGTGTGCTTCATAGTACGGCACGTATGGGTGTGTTCTGTGAAAGTCCTGGTGTGCTCACCCGGCCGGTGCACATACCTGTGACTCTGGGGTTGCAAAGAGCCCATGCACCACCATCTCAAGCCTCTGCGGAAAGAGCCTCTGCACCATGGGCCGTGCGGGCCATGTAGCCTGGTGGCACCATGGGCCGTGCGGGCCATGTAGCCTGGTGGCAGGTGCTTGGTGAGGCGCACGCTCCATCTGTTTCACGGAGGACCAAAGGTGTGGCGATTTGGAAACGAACCCTTCATTTCAGTTGTTTTTGAGGCCTGAGCCCAGCTGTCGAGTTCCTCCTTGGCTGAACACGTTCGCCCTTGCTTATCTTTCCACTCCTGCTTCCTCACCTGACGGCGCTGAGGCCGGGAGCTCAGCCTGTGCCAGAGCCTTCCTTCTGAGCCGCGGAGCCCAGGGCCCGGCCTCATCTGCGCCGTGTGTGTGGGCAATAGCTGTGCGTGGGAGACAGCTCCCATCTGTGTCAGGAGGGTAGACGGAAGGGTGAGTGCTGTGCTGCATGGGCGGCTCTGTCACCCGCCGTGCCCTTGGCTGCATCTTGTCCGTCATGTCGTCCGTGTGCTTGGCTCCATCTTGTCCGTCTTATTGCCCCATGTATTTGGCTCTGTCTTGTTGTCCCCTGTGCGTGGCTCCGTCTTTCCTCCCGTGTGCTTGGCTCCGTCTTTCATCCTCCGTTTGCTTGGCTCCACCTCCCATGTACAGGCAGCTCAGCTGGCCCTTCCTGGCAGTGGGTCTGTCCACTTCCCAGCAAGCTTTGTCTGCTGAGGCCGTGCTGTACACTGCAATAAGGGCCTCACCTCCTGAGTCCGTTTCCCCAAGGGCGTCATCTCCATTGTCCGCCTTCCGAGGCCCTCATCTCCTGTGTCCTTCCCCCCACACAGAGCCTCATCTTTTTAGTCCATGCCCGCCCCCCCAGGGCCTCCTCTCTTCTGTCCATCCCTCCCCCCCCAGGGCCTCCTCTCCTGTGCCTACCCCCCACATACCTTTTGTCCTTCTCCAGGTGTTCACTACTATAAATCTTTTCTGCTTTCCACAGATCACATCCCACAGATTCTATATGCCGTTTTCATATTCCTTCAGTTCTGATTTCCCCTGACTTCTTTGACCCATGGATCATTTATATGTTGATCAGTTTTCAAATATTTGGGGACTTTTTAGAGACATTTCTGTTACGTGTTTCTATTTCAGTCCACTGTGGTTGCTCTGCATGGCTCGAATCCTTTTACCAGGACCTTTCTGTGGCCCCCACCGAGGCCAATCCTGGTGACGTTCCAGGTGCTCAGCCTTGCGGGGGCCGAGCCGGGTCGTCGTGCTGCTCGGCCGTGCAGAGTTGGGTTCGTGGGTTTCTCCACGTGGTCCCGTAGCTTGGGCCCCAGCACGAGCGACGCTTGGTGACTGCGCCCTGGGTCCAGAGGGGACACTGTGCCCCGAGGCCTGCGTGATGGGAGCGCAGACACCACGCTACCACACGCCTGCTTCTTTCGCGACGACGGCCCGTGCTTCAGCTTCCCGGACCTCTGGGAAGGGACACAGGAGCAGAAGTGCCCGTCTGCTCCGGGCGCCGTGCCTGTCTCGCTCTTCACTTCCGTATCGACCTGACCGGCCAGCACTTTGCTGACACTGCCCCTTTTCCTCTGAAGAGGCTGGAGGATGAGAAAATCACGTGTCTTTTACCCAGCATTACTGTTTTGGGCGTACGTGGGTGGTCAAAGAGACCCACATTGCAACTGAGAATATTTTCCTCCTGGAAGCCCCGACTCAACACTCCATCCAGCATGGTGCAGTCAGGAGCCCTTCCCTTACTGTGTCTACACACGTCAAACTCTGTGCCATGAGGAGCCCTTCCCTTTCTCGTCTACACACGTCTAACTCTGCTGTGAGGAGCCCTCCCCCTTCTCGTCTACACATGTCTAACTCTGTGCTGTGAGGAGCCCTTCCCTTTCTAGTCTACACACGGCTAACTCTGTGCCGTGAGGAGCCCTCCCCCTCTGGTCTACACACGTCTAACTCTGTGCCGTGAGGATCCCTCCCCCTTTGGTCTACACACGTCTAACTCTGTGCCGTGAGGGACCCTTCCTTTTCTCGTCTACACACGGCTAACTCTGTGATGTGCTGTGAGGCGCCCTCCCCTTCTCGTCTGCACACGTCTCACTCTGTGCCATGAGGAGCCCTCCTTCCTGGTGCCTGAGCACGTCTGACTTCACCGTTGCGTTTAACGGTGAGCTCTCTGGATATAACCCCCAAAGCTGGCCATTCTTAAAGGGCAGTGCCCTGCCTCTGTGTACTGCATTTTTCCGTGAGACATCTGTGCCTTCCTTATGTTGATACCTTTTGGGAATGTTTTACTACCTGACTCCTTTTAAGGTTTCCTCTTACCAGTGGTTTTTGGGTATTTGATGACGATGTTCTCTGGGAAGTTTTCTTTGTGTTTCTTCTATTTCAGGTTCCTCGGGCTTTGATCTTTGGGTTTCTGGTGTTGATTAAGTTTGGGAAAGTTTTGACCATTGTTTTTTATCCAGTGTTTTCTCCCCTTTTCCTCTTCTCAGAGATAGTGATAACCTGTGCCTTGAGCCGCTGATCATCGTCCCACAGCTGGCTGGCCCCCTTTCCATTAGTTGAAAAATGCCTTTTCCCTCTGGGCCTCCTCTTGGGTGGTTCCTGCACTGGACCCTCGTGCCCGCTGACCTCTTCCGTGGCACCTGCTTCCGTTGAGCCCTCCCAGGCACTGTTCCTGTGCCTGTTGTTCTTCCCTGGACGTTGGCCTTGAGCTTCGTGGCTCCTTCCTGGTCTGGCTCTTTGGAGCACAGGGAGCGTGGCTCAGGTGGCTGTCGGGTGTTCCCTGCTGGTTCCAGCATCTGTGACAGCCCCAGTCGGTTCCAAGTGAGCGATTCTCCTCCCTGTTCTGAGGTGTGCCCCAGCTGTTCAAGCCGGCTGCTACTCCGCTGTCTCTTTACCATGTGCATCTATGCTTCCTGTCTTCCTGTGGACATTGGGGTGCTGTTTGCTCTTGGGGTGATTTGCTTCTAGGCCTGCAGTGGGAAGAGCTTGGAGGTACCTGTGGCCACACCTGTGCCCAGCCTGGATCCCTAACCACATCCCTCTAAACGCAGGGAACAGCCACGCTCAGTGGCCACGGTACGCTCGCTTACTCGCCCCATCCGTGATGCACGTCAAGTGTCCAAATTGCTAACCCCCGTCGCTGGAAAACAAACCTAATAGCTGCCTTCCAGTATTAGCTGAAACTACGTAGAGATAATAGGGTGGTGTGTGAAAACTCTGTATCGAGTGCATGGTTCTTCACTGTCAGCAGTCACTCGGCCTGAGTACCGCAAGCAGAGAGCCTGCGCCCTGTGGCTGCTGACTCCTGTCCTTCAGAACCGTCAGCCGCTGCATGTGGGGCGCTTTGTTACGCAGCAGAACCAGCTGATACGAGGAGTCCTCTCCTGTCACTCGCAGCAGGAAGTGCCTCGTTTGTTGACCGTGGTTGACCGTGGTTGACCGTGGTCCTCTGGTGACAGGAGGGTGCCGACTCTTCTTGGTGAACATGCTGAAGGACCCTGCACTCTCTGCTGAAAGGGTGGGTGCTCTGGTGTGCTCGTGCCTCGGAGGGCTGCTCAGGAGCGGGGCCGAGTCGTGTCCCCGTGGGGCAGCCCAGGGGGTGTGGACGGATTCCACCACCGCGTCCCTCGTCCCTGCTGCAGGACGACACGCGGCGTTTCCCCGGGCGCGGTGCGCAGTGGAGGGGCCATCTAGGAGGGGCAGTTCCCCGGATGAGTCGGGGGGGAGGGAGAGGAAACGCGGGTGTCCCCATGAGGCTGGGGAACCTAGAGGAGAGGAGGGGAACGGCACGTCCTGGCTGACGAGGGGGCGAGCAGTCGAGCCTGGAGAGGCTCCCACGGCCCTCCCCTGGCCCCGTTCCCATCCTCCATGGCTGCTCAGGCCCTAGGGGGAATCGGGAACAACTGGGGCCCACCCAGGGCCCCCGCAGGGCAGCGGGGCACACCTCACAGTGGGACCACGGGCCCGTGCCATGGACTCTGGGGGACGCCGACCACTGAGCCCTGGGGACCACCTGGAGAAAAGGGGTGTGGGGGCGTGGCCACGCAGAAGCCTGTTCCCACCTGCTCCCTGGGGGAGAGCATCTGATCATCCCAGAAGACGAAAGCAGATGCACCAGGTGCATGCTGGAGGGTGGGTGGGGGCTGAGATCACCCAGGTACACACCCTGGAGACTGAGTTCACCCAGGGACAGACCTGAAGGAGCTGAGTTCACCCAGGTGCAGACCTAGAGAGCCGAGTTCACCTGCAGGGACAGACCTGGAGAGCCGAGTTCACCTGCAGGTACAGCCCTGGAGGAGCTGAGTTCACCCAGGTAGACGTGGAGAGCCAAGTTCATCCAGGTGCAGACCTAGAGAGAGCCGAGTTCACCCAGGTGCAGACCTGGAGGAGCTGAGGTCACCTGCAGGTGCAGACCTGGAGAGCCAAGTTCATCCGAGTACAGACCTAGAGAGCCGAGTTCACCCAGGTGCAGACCTGCAGGAGCCGAGTTCACCTGCAGGTGCAGACCTGGAGAGCCGAGTTCACCCAGGGACAAGGCTCAGTTCACCCAGGGACAGACCTGGAGGAACTGAGTTCACCCAGACAGGACCCAGGGTAGCTCAGTTCACCTCCAGGCTCAGACCCAGTCGAGCTGAGTTCCCCCCGTGTCTTAACTTCCCAAGTGCTACGACAGACCCCCCAGCATGCCTGTTGGGAGCAAGACTTACTGGCCAGGTCCCAGAGCCTGCAGGCTTCCTTCCTCCTGGCTCAGTGTCTTCTCACTGGTCGGCAGTCTCCTCGGGCGCCTGGCTTTCTGTCACATGGCGATGCTTGTGACAGCGTCTTCTCCTCCTCTGTTTGTTGACTGGCTTCCGCCCATTCCTTGTGGCTTCTCCTTCCGTATCCAGTTTTCTTTATTTTAAGGACTTGGCCCTCTGAGGTTCTGCCAGCCCTTTGCTTCCGAAGACCCCTCACACAGTGTGGGCTCCTGGCCCAACTCCTCCCCAGGTCCTGTTCCAGGTGAGCTCACCCCCGACAGGCTGGGACCTGAGCTCACGAGCTGGGACCTGCGCAGGCCTCGTGGGGGGCGATTCCACCCCAGCAGGCTCCCGTAGAGCCCCGGGTGTGCTGGCGTTCTTGCCCCCAGTGCCCCACGGGTCAGACCTGCCTTTACCCTCCTAACTGCCCGAGTGCAGGCTCACCTCGGGGAAACCGAGGCACAGGGCCTGCTCCCCTTCCCTGGCCGGCCCAGCAGCCCAAGGCACTGCGTTCGCCCACACACGGGGCAGCCTGTTAGGTGCGCCCTCGCCAGCCTGGCTGTGCTCGTGGCCGCTGAGCCCGGAGAGCTGTGCCACCGCGTGCAGGCCGGCCCTCCTGGCACCGGGATGGGCTTCGCGTCGGCGTAAGGGTCGTCGGGCAGGGGGGGCCTGGGTTGCCCTGCGCTCCCTGATACGTGGGCCATGTGGGTTCTGGGCTTCCCTAGGACGGAGCATTCGCCCTGCAGCACACGGCGGACGCCCTCGACTCGTGGGGCAGACTGTGGCCGGGAGGAGGGAGGGAGCCGTGAGGGCCCGGGACCGCCACCCCACGGGCATCCAGCACCTACGCTGCCTGCACCGGGCGGGCAGACGCCCCGAGTTCCCTGAGATCTCCGAGTCCTCTGTCCTCCACACCAGGCGATCAGACACCCCGAGTCCCCCATCCCCCGCACCAGGCGGTCAGGTGCCCCGAGATCCCGAGTCCCCCATCCGCTCCACAGGGTGATCAGACGCCCCGAGTCCCCCAAGATCTCTGAGTCCTCTGTCCTCCACACCAGGCGATCAGACACCCCGAGTCCCCCATCCCCCGCACCAGGCAGGCAGATGCCCCAAGATCCCCGAGTCCCCCATCCCCCGCACAGGGTGGTCAGACGCCCCGAGTCCCCCAAGATCTCCGAGTCCTCTGTCCTCCACACCAGGCGATCAGACACCCTGAGTCCCCCATCCCCGACACCAGGCAGGCAGATGCCCCAAAATCCCCAAGTCCCCCATCCCCCGCACCAGGCAGGCAGACACCCCGAAATCCTCAAGTCCCCCATCCCCCGTACAGGGTGGTCAGATGCCCCGAGTCCCCCAAGATCTCTGAGTCCCCATTTCCCTGCACTGGGCAGTCAGACGCCCCAAGACCCCCGAGTCCCCGATCCCCCGCACCGGGTGTGCAGACGCCCCAGTATCCCCTCTCTTCCTGAGTTAACTGTCTGGAGATGCAGGAAGGTGCTCATTTTGCAGAGCGACGCCTCGCCCCTGTGTCTGTCCAGCCCTCAGTGCGTCAGCACGGCAAGTGGGCCCCGCTGTTGGAGACCACGGTCGCGGCCAGGGCTGGGTCCTGCAGCCTCAGTTTCCCCACCCAAGAGTGCGGGCTGCGGTCTCGCTCGGCCGTGGCTGCTCTGAGGGTGAGGCTCAGTGCGCTCGCGGTGGAGGGCGCCGCCAGGGCCCAGGAACGCGGGCGGCTGTGTTCCCAGGCGCAGAACCCCGCCACGCTGGTCCAGAGCTCATGGCCACCTCGGCGTCGCCAGGAGGAAAGGTCGAGGCTGGGGCAGCGTAAAGATGCACAGTGAAAGCCGAGACCCGGCTGTGGTAAAGAAGTCGCAAAAGGACTTCACTTTCCTCAAAGCCAGTGCTGGGCCTTTCCCGTGGCTCCCCGCGGCCTCCTGTGGGCGCGGCGCGGTGCCGCCAGCACCTCGCCCCTCCTGGCGGCTCAACCCCGTCGGGTGGAGCACTTCAGACCCTCAGACGCTGGAGCACAATTCCCTGGAGCGGGCATCCGGGGCCAAGCGAGCGTCCGGGGCCGAGTGAGCATCCAGGGCTGGAGCAGGCCTCCAGGGCCGGAGCAGGTGTCCGGGGCCAGGCGGGCGTCCGGGGCCGAGCCGGCGTCCGAGGCCAATAGGGCGTCCAGGCGGAGCGGACGTTCAGGGTCCAGTGGGTGTCCAGGGGCCAAGCCAGCATCCTGGGTCGAGTGGGTGTCCTGGGTCGAGCGGCTGGGGCAGCTGCACCCTTGAGCAGTGACACAGGCTGGGTCAGGCCGTCGCACAGCTTCTCCTGAACTAGGGCGCAGGCTCGTGTCGGGCCCTCGGGACCCCCGCAGCCCTCGCCCAGTGCCGTCCCTGCACTCCCCCTGCTGGGGTGAGGCTGGAGCGTCCAGGGGACGTCCAGGCCCCACCCCTCGTCTGCAACTCTGGACCTCCTGGCACCCTGCCTCGTACTTCTGCCGACCCCCAGAAACCCCGGGGCCATGAGCGCCCTGTCGGAGAAGCTCTAGGAGGCAGCAGGGGCAGTGCTCAGGGCAGGGTGGGGCAGGGTCAGTGCTCAGGGCGGGGTCAGGCAGGGTCTACGCTCTGGGCAGGGGGACCCCAGGGCGGGCTGTGCTGGCCGCCCCCAGGTTCAGCCTGGCTCGTCGGTTGCTGCCCCCTCACCCGCTGCACGTGTCCCCGCAGGGAGGCCTGGTCTGCGCCACTCTTGGCCCCGCTGGCCCTGGAAAGACCCCAGGGGCCAGGGCCCTCCACAGGGGTTGCCTGCAGGTCATGCCGTTGTTGTGCCGTCGTTGTGCCATCTCCCAAGGGCTCGGGGTCCCTGGGGGTCGTCCAGGTCTTGTCCCTGACCGTCTGGCCCTCACGTCTGGCAGCCTCCCTCATGCTCGTGCCGCAGCCTTGGCAGCCGAGACTGTCCCCCCACGCGGCTCTCCCCCCTCTCCGTTACACGTCGGTGCTTGAAGATCCCGAACTCCCCCCGAGCCTGTCGCTGAGCTGTCCTGTTTTATTTCTCAGGTTCAGACGAAGAAAGAAGAGCCGCTGCCGCCCGCCACAAGCCAAAGCATTCCCACCTTTTATTTTCCTAGAGGATGCCCGAAGGACGCCGTGGATGTCGACGCGGTCATCGCCAGGGTGGAGGCGGCCTTCTCCCGGTTCCCACACGAGAGAGCCACGATGGAGGACATGGGCCAGGTGGCCAAGGTTCGTGGCCCGGGGCACGGGCCGGCGTCTGGGCCGTGGGGTGTGCGGGGGTTTCTGCCGACGTGGTTGAAGACGAGCACAGGCCGGCCCTGCTTCGATGGCGCCTCGGCGGGCGCGTTCCAGGGACGCAGGCGCGCTGCGTGCCCACCCGGAGGTGGGCGGGCCTGACTTCCGACATCGGCGTGGCCACGCTCAGCCCGCTGGCTCTGCCCCGCCAGGACGGCCTGGGCCGAGGCTGACCGCGCAGGCTCGGCGTGGCCTTCAGGCGTCCCCGGCGTCCTGCTTGTGCTGCGTCTTGCTGACGTTCCTGGGCGTGAGGTGCAGTCGGGCCAGACACAGCGAGACCAGAGGCGTGGGGCGCTGTCACGGGTCCTGGAGAGGGCTCCACCTGCCTGCGGAACGCCCGTCGCGGATCCGCGGGTGGTGCACGCCAGAGCTTGGGCAGAAACGGGTCCACGACCGCCGCGGATCCTGCAGGAGTGCAGTTGAGGCTGCGGCAGAGCGGGCAAGGGCAGAACCCGGTGTGCGCCCCGTCGCGGTTCCCGCAGGAGGGAGGGTGAGGGCACAGCCGGGCCCGTGCCCCGTCGCAGTTCCTGCAGGAGGGAGGGCGAGGGCACAGCCGGGCCCGTGTCCGTCGCGGTTCCCACAGGAGGGAGGGCTAGCATAGCCGGGCCCGCGCCCGTCGCAGTTCCGCGTGAGGCTGCTTCCTCGAGGCAGGCTGCAGCCAGAGCACTCTGGGAGAGCCCGGGCACGGTGCCTTGGCCGCTGTCCTCAGGCGTCACAGCGCCGTCCTGGCTCTGGGGCACGGTCCACGCAGCCCCGTTGGCGCTTTGGTCTTCTTGGAACGTGGTGTTTTGGGGATTGACCCTCGCTGATGCTGTGGTCTCACACATCCGCTTCGCTTCCCTGACGTCTGCCGCAATCTGCTTGTCCTTATCTGCGTGGCAGGCCAAGAGGGTGAGGGGCCCCTGCTCAGGGGCCCCTGCCCGCGCTTTTCCTGACAGCCCTCCTCGCACGTACCCCAGGTCGGAGGGCGCGTCCCAGTGGGTCCAGGTCGGAGGGCGCGTCCTGGGAGCGCGTGTCCTGGTGGGTCCAGGTGGGAGGGTGCGTCCCCCGAGGTGGAGGTCCTGCGTCTCTACATCCTCCCCTCCCCTCGACAGCGCAGTTGGCCCCGCGGCCCGTGTCCAGGCAGGAGCCCCTGGTGGCAAGGTCCCCAAGCCGGGTGTCAGCAGGTCGGGGCCGGCCGCCCCCAGCCTCCTGGGCATGGAGTGCGCAGAGCCTGGCCCCCGAGCAGGGCGTCCTCAGAAAGGGGCTCGCGGGCTTCTTGCATCTCCTGGGCTCCTGTGTACCGGGCTTGGTCTCGGTCTCTCGTTCTCCTCTCCGCTCTTCCCTCTCTCTCTCCCCTGCCTGTCCCCGTCCCCATCCCCTCCTCCCTTCCCCTCTCCCTCTCCCTCCCGATTCCCTCCCCCTCTCTCCCCCTCCCTGGCCCCTCCCCCTCTCTCTCCCTCCCGATCCCCTCCCCCTCTCTCCCCCTCCCTGGCCCCTCCCTTCTCTCGCCCTCCGTCCCCTGGCCCTCTGCCTACCCAGCAGCTCCACCTGCGCAGGAGCTTGGCCTTCTGCCCTCTTCCTCCTGGATCCCTGCCTCGGTGGAGCAGGCTCCGAGGAGCGAGGGGGTCTTGAGCACTGAGTTCTCACGTGCAGATGTGGACCCCCTTCATTTATTCATGTCTTCTGCTCGTCAACCTTTTCTTTCCTGAAAAGCTTTTGCAAATGTTTTATCTGTTTGTTCTCAGGTAGTTCCTCATTCTTGTCCTTTATGAGTAGAATCCTCTGAATGCATTTCTAACTGCTGCGTGGGGGGGGCGCCCCCGATTCCTATCTGCTGTGGGCAGCACTCTGATTCCTAACTGCTCTGGGGAGCACCCCGATTCCTAACTGCCGAGTGGGGAGCATCCTAGATTCCTAACTGCCATGTGAGGAGACCCTGATTCCTAACTGCTATATGGGGAGCACCCTGATTCCTGACTGCTGAGTGGGGAGCACCCTGATTCCTAACTGCCGAGTGGGGAGCACCCCAGATTGCTAACTGCCGACTGGGGAGCACTCCGATTCCTGACTGCCGAGTGGGGAGCACCCCGATTCCTGACTGCCATGTGGGGAGCACCCCGATTCCTGACTGCCGAGTGGGGAGCACCCCAGATTGCTAACTGCCGACTGGGGAGCACCCCGATTCCTGACTGCCGAGTGGGGAGCACCCCTATTCCTGACTGCCGAGTGGGGAGCATCCTAGATTCCTGACTGCCGAGTGGGGAGCACCCCGATTCCTGACTGCCATGTGGGGAGCACCCCGATTCCTGACTGCCGAGTGGGGAGCACCCCAGATTCCTAACTGCCATGTGGGGAGCATCCTAGATTCCTGACTGCCGAGTGGGGAGCACCCCGATTCCTGACTGCCGACTGGGGAGCATCCCGATTCCTGACTGCCGAGTGGGGAGCACCCCGATTCCTGACTGCCATGTGGGGAGCACCCCGATTCCTGACTGCCGAGTGGGGAGCACCCCGATTCCTAACTGCCGAGTGGGGAGCATCCTAGATTCCTAACTGCCATGTGAGGAGACCCTGATTCCTAACTGCTATATGGGGAGCACCCTGATTCCTGACTGCCGAGTGGGGAGCACCCCGATTCCTGACTGCCGAGTGGGGAGCACCCCTGATTCCTAACTGCCGACTGGGGAGCACCCCAGATTGCTAACTGCCGACTGGGGAGCACTCCGATTCCTGACTGCCGAGTGGGGAGCACCCCGATTCCTGACTGCCATGTGGGGAGCATCCTAGATTCCTGACTGCCGAGTGGGGAGCACCCCGATTCCTGACTGCCGTGTGGGGAGCATCCTAGATTCCTGACTGCCGAGTGGGGAGCACCCCGATTCCTAACTGCCGAGTGGGGAGCACCCCGATTCCTGACTGCCATGTGGGGAGCACCCCGATTCCTAACTGCCGAGTGGGGAGCATCCTAGATTCCTAACTGCCATGTGAGGAGCACCCCGATTCCTAACTGCTATATGGGGAGCACCCTGATTCCTGACTGCTGAGTGGGGAGCACCCCAGATTCCTGACTGCCATGTGGGGAGCACCCCGATTCCTGACTGCCGAGTGGGGAGCACCCCAGATTCCTGACTGCCATGTGGGGAGCATCCTAGATTCCTGACTGCCGAGTGGGGAGCACCCCGATTCCTGACTGCCATGTGGGGAGCATCCTAGATTCCTGACTGCCGAGTGGGGAGCACCCCGATTCCTGACTGCCATGTGGGGAGCACCCCGATTCCTAACTGTTGAGTGGGGAGCACTCCGATTCCTAACTGCCGAGTGGGGAGCACCCCGATTCCTGACTGCCATGTGGGGAGCACCCCGATTCCTGACTGCCATGTGGGGAGCACTCCGATTCCTGACTGCCGAGTGGGGAGCACCCCGATTCCTGACTGCCATGTGGGGAGCACCCCGATTCCTGACTGTTGAGTGGGGAGTACCCCGATTCCTGACTGCCGAGTGGGGAGCACCCCGATTCCTGACTGCCGAGTGGGGAGCACCCCAGATTGCTAACTGCCGAGTGGGGAGCACCCCAGATTGCTAACTGCCGAGTGGGGAGCACCCCGATTCCTGACTGCCGAGTGGGGAGCACCCCGATTCCTGCCATGTGGGGAGCATCCCAGATTCCTAACTGCCATGTGGGGAGTACCCCGATTCCTGACTGCAGTGGAGGCACTGCCGCTCCTGCCTCCCGCGTGCTAGTCTTGTGTTCAGCAGCTGCTGCTCTCCTGCAATTCTAGTCCTGCCTGAGAATCCCCCCGGGCCGCCAAGCCCTGCTCCAAGACCCGCTCCGGGCCTTGGACACCGCTGTACTGACGCACAGTCTCGGCCTTGTCGCCCCGCCTCCGCGCTGTCACGCTCTGCGTGGCTCGCTGTGGACGCGCAGGCCCTGGCTGAGGAAGGCCCTCCCCTGCGTGCTCCCGTCCGTGTTCTCTCCCGAAGGAGCATCCGTTTTATCAGGACCGCATAAACATCTTCCCTTCGAGGCGGGCAGAGGCCGCTCCTCCTTTATTCTGGTTACTTACTGAGCTTGGTGGATTCGTTTCCTGATGTATTCCTAGGACCAATCACATTTAGCCATCCTGAGTTTTTATGTACAAACTTTGTCAGTTAATTTTTCTTTGATTTTAGCTTTCAAGGCTACACAAAACTGTAGAGAACAGTGTAATGCACTCCCATGGACACATACTGACCCTAAACCTCAGTAATTATTACCACCTGGCCAGCCCACATTGTTATCCCAGCTGAAAAAACTAAAGTAATTCACTAACATCGTTGAATATGCGGTGAGTTTTCCAGGTTCTCCATTGTCTGGTTATGTATTTGCTTCCTTTTGTTTTTAACTGTAACATATATAAAATGAAGTTCTCCATTTTTACCATTTTTAAGGGTACAGTTCAGTGGCATTAATTACTTTTACGATACCGTGCAACCAACGCTCCCTTCCGTCACTGAAACCGTCTCATCATCCAAAACAGAAACTGCACTCATGAAGCAACAACTCTGAGTGTTGACAGTTCTCGCATCTGTAGCAGTTTGATATGGTTACGAATTCTAAAAATAGATTTTGGATTATGTTTGCAATCTGATCTGTACCTGGGTGTGATTGAGCTATGATTAGGGCGTTGAGTCCCTGCCCTTTGGTGGGTGGGGACTCACAGATAAAAGGCATGGCAAAGAACAGAGTTGAGGGTTTCTGATGTTGGAGTTTTCATGTTGGAGTTTGATACAGAAGACTTAAGCTGGAGCCCCAGGGAGAGAGACAGAGCCACTCACCTGAGAGTCTACAGCTGACCTGTAAAGAGAGGCAAAGCCTGGAGAGCCTCATAGTCTACAGCTGACCTTGTGGAGAAAACAGAGGAGCTGAGCCCAGAGGAACCCAGGAAGCCTGAACAGAGGAACTGAGCCCAGAGGAGCCCAGGAAGCCTGAACCCTCGCGGACGTCAGCGGTCATCTTGCTCCAAAATGTGGAAATAGACTTTGGTGAGGGAAGTAACATGCTTTATGGCCTGGTCTCTGTAATCTCCTACCCCAAATAAATACCCTTTATAACACCCAGCGGATTTCTAGTATTTTGCATCAGCACTCCTTTGGCTAATACAGCATCCATATTGACAATTATCGAATTGCTCTATAGCTTTCTTTTCTTGTAATTTTTTAGTCTGACTTTGCATTAGAGTCATACTGGCTTTGGACAGAAGCTTGAAGACTCGCTTCTCTCCGGGGTTGCTTTCTTCAAATCCAGGCGTATGGTTTCATATCCATTTGTTTGGGTTTTCTTTATTTTCTCTCCCAGCAACGTCTTGGTGTTTTCTTTGTAGAGTCCTGACGTAATTTTTGTTAGATGTATTTTTAGGTTGGTTATTTTTTATGCTCTTAGTAGTTGGTGCTTTTTAAACGATGCTTTTCTGTTTGCTACTAATCTATTGAAACAACTGATTTTTGTATATACTTAAGCCCAGCACCCTTGACTATTTACTAATTCTGCTATGTTATAAATCTTTGGGTTTTCTACATATCACATCATGTGATTTGCAGGTTCTGACCACTTTGCCTCTTCCTCTCCAATCTCCACACCTTTCACTTTTTTTTTTTGCCTATTGTCCTGGTTCGGTCTCTAGTGCAGAGTTGGCTGTGGATTTCCTTTTCTTGTTCCCACGTATGAGCAGGGAGAGTCCAGTGTCTCACCATTAATTAAAATGCTGGCTACAGGGTTTTTATAGGTAGCTCTTACTAGAATAAGGATGCTCCTTTCTAGCATTCGTTTTCTGTTTGTTTAGTTTTTTAAATTGCGATTGTGAAAAATATGTATTGCTGAAGTCAGTTTGCTAATGTTGCGATGTTTTTTGGTTGTTGCTAATATTGCATTTTGTTTAGAGTTTTTGCATCTACATTCATGAGAGATACTAGCCTCTAATATTCCTTTCTGGGGACCTTCGCAGGTTGGCCTCTTAACAAGAGGTGGGGAATGTCCTTTCTTTTTTTTTGTCTTCTAGAAGAAGCTGTACATGATTTTTTAAAAAGATTTATTTTGTTTATTTCCCTCAACTCACCCCGTTGTTTTCACTCCCTATCTGCTCTCGTCGCCCTTTTTTTTTTTTTTTTAAGGAGGCACAGGGAACCGAACCCGGGATCTCTTGTGTGGGAGGGAGGCGCTTAGTCACCTAACTTCCTCCCCTCCCTCTATGTATGATTGATAACATTTCTTCTTTGAATGTTTGGAAGAATTAACTGGTGAAGCTTTCTGGGTCTGGAATTTTCTTGGTGGGAAAGTTTTTAATCGTGGGTTCAACTTTTGAGGAAATATAGGTATATTAGTCAGCCAAAGAGATGCTGATGCAAAATACCAGGAATCTGTTGGCTTTTATAAAGGGTGTTTATTTGGGGTAGAAGCTTGGCAGTTACCAGGCCATAAAGCGTAAGTTACTTCCCTCACCCAAGTCTGCAGCCACGTGTGGCAGTTTCACATGGTTATGAATTGCAAAAACAGATTCTGGATTATGTTTGTAATCTGGTCTGTACCTGGATGTGATTAAGTTATGATTAGGGCTTTGATTGGGACACATCATTAGGGTGTTGAGTCCCCGCCCCTTGGTGGGTGGGACTCACAGGTAAAAGGACGGAGCTGAGGGTTTCTGATGATGGACTTTTGATGTTGGAGTTAGATGCTGAAGCCTTAAGCTGGAGCCCCGGGAAATAAGCTCACAGAGGAAAGAGACGCCAGCCCCAGGAAGGAGGAAACCTGAGCCCAGGAAGAAGCAAGCCCTGGGAAGGGAGGAGCCCAGGAAGCCTGAGCCCTCGTGGACGTCAGCAGTCATCTTGCTCCAACACGTGGAAATAGACTTTGGTGAAGTCACTTATGCCTTATGGCCTGGGATCTGTAAGCTCTTACCTCAAATAAAAACCAGCCACTTTCTGGCCTTTTGCATCAGCACCCCTTTGGCTGACTGAGACCCCGGCTCTGTGTGTCCAGCCAGGTCCCCCTCCTTGAGCTCGACGTGCATCTTGCAGGGTTCCTGCTGCACAGCTGCAGCAGCCGACCTCCGCTGTGCTCCCTGGAAGCTTGCCTCTGCCCTCCCTTCTGAAGGGTGCTTTGGCAGGGCTGGCCTCCCCGCCAGCACGTGGACGGTGCTGTTGTTTTCCCTGGGCACGCCCCTTCTGATGACAGGCCACCTGTCTGTGTCCCCTGCGGAGGGAGCCGCCCACCTTCCACCCTCGGCTGCCTGAGGGCGGCTCCCTTGGTGCTTCTCAGGAGCGCACACGCCGTTTCCCTTGGAGTCGTGGAGCATCCTGAACTTGGGTTTTCAGAGGCTGGCCAGTATTTCCTCATCCACAGCCTCCGCCCCATTCTGCCTTGCTTTCTTTTGGGGCACGAGCCCCACGCGTGTCAAATCGTACACCCCTCTCTCGGTGTCCTCGTCCTCTCCTGTCAGTTTTTTCCTCCATGCTTCAGTTTATTCCTCCTTGCTCTTCTGGGTCTAGCCTGCTCTTAAGCCTGTTTACTGAAAGAATATTTCCAGCTTTAGTATTTTCCAACTCTAGAATTTCTTCTCAACGCTTTGTTGTTCTTTTAGATTCCAAGCCTCTGATAAGTTCTCCACCTTTTTTCCTATTTTCTCAATGTGATTGTGGTGTTCCTGTGTGCTTCCTTCGGGATCAGAGTCCGCTGCGGCTCTGTTTCTGTTTCTCTCTCCTCCAGTCCCGTGGTCTTTGTTTATCCATCGTCGCACACCTCCTCGTAGTTTCAGTGCTTGCATCAGGGGAAGGTGGCGGCGGCCCAGGTGATGCTTGCTTCCTCCAGAGGTGGGCGCCCGCAGCACTGCCAGCAGCTCACCGCATCCGCGGCCCTTTCAGGCGTCCTGTCTGGTCCAGCTTCCCTGGTCCCTCGGGCGCAGCCCTTCCTTCCAGAACGGGCTGACCACCTGTCGCCCACAGCCGAGCTCGGGGTGCTCCCAGGCTGACGGAGGTTTCCATTTTAAAGGGCTGCAGGGAGGGATGTAAAGTGTTCAGCTGCTGCCACATCCGGTTGTCAGTTCCTTGAAGGGTTAAACGGGGACCGCTGTGACTTGGCAGTGCCGCTCCCCGGTGTGCCCCAGAGAACTGAAGGCAGGGACGTGGGCGACACTGCCCCCGGCCAGCCCAGCAGCGAGGCTCACGGGCCCACGGGGAGCAGCCGGGCAGGCGGGCGGGTCCACGCGGCGTGGGCGCCCAGAACGTGGAGCGTTCAGCCTTCGAAGGAAGCTCCACGCGTGCTGCGGCGTGGCCAGACCTTAAACCACGACGCTGAGTGGACGAGCCAGACGGGGGACAAGTGTCACTCACTTGTCAGAGCAGGCAGACCCAGGGACGGGCCTGGGCAGGTGCCGATGGGGATCACAGCACCTGGACTCGTGGCGGAGATGGTGGCGCCAAGCGTGGCCGCCTTACCTGCCTCTGGGACCCGGCTTGAGAGTGGTGAATCCTGTTTCGTGCCTCGCCCCGGATGTAATCCTGTCAAGTGGCTCTCCCCTGGATGTCATCCTGCTCTGTGGCTCTCCCTGGATTTAAAAGCTAGAGCAGAGACCAGCAGGAGCAGAGCCTTGTGGTCCCAGAGCCTGCAAGAGCTGCGTCTGGTCATTACAGAAAGTCGGGTGGCTCCGCACAGCCGTCCGCATCTCCGCTGGGCATCTCCCGTGTCGCTGAGCTCCAGCCTGGCCCGTGGGCCCAGCTCGGCCCCTGCCCCCCGGCTCCTGAGCCCAGCGAACCCTCCACCCATGAGCCGATGGTCCACTGCCAGTGCCCAGCTGCTGGTCCCAGGCTCTGCAGCTCAAGAGGCGGCTGCCCGCCAGTTTTCCACCCAATCCTCCATGTCTCCTCGCTGCGGCAGGCCCTGGGCTCGGGTGGAGCAGGTGGAGGAGGCGCTGGGCTCGGGTGGAGCAGGTGGAGGAGGTGGAGCAGGTGGAGAAGGTGGAGGAGGTGGAGCAGGTGGAGCAGGTGGAGGAGGCGCTGGGCTCGGGTGGAGCAGGTGGAGCAGGTGGAGGAGGCGCTGGGCTCGGGTGGAGCAGGCGCTGGTGCTTGGAGGAGGCGCTGGGCTCGGGTGCGGGCACTGCAGCTCCAGTTGAGGCGCTGGCTTGGCCGCCCGAGCAGGTGGGGAGACAGACCCTGACCGCCTCTGGCTCTCTGCGCCGTGGCAGCTGCTCTCATGGGGCCAGCCGGTCCCCTCCTGACGGCCGTGCTGCAGCAAGAGCTCTGCGGGGGAGCGTGCAGCGTGCCCACAGGAGCCTCGTGCACGTTGCTGCCCACAGGCCACCTCTGCTGAGTGCTGGCAGGCAGCTCCGGGGTGCACAGGTCCTGCTGAGTGCTGCCCTGCTCATCGCAGGCCCGCGGCTGCCCTCGGGCGGCTCCGGGGTTGCGCAGGTGCCCGCGGGCCCACTTCTGCTAAGCACCGCCCCGCTCGCCCCAGGCCCGCGGCTGCCCTCGGGCGGCTCCAGCCCTGCCCTCACAGCCTGCCCCGCTCCCCGCAGGCCTGCGGCTGCCCGCTCTACTGGAAGGGTCCGTTGTTCTATGGCGCTGGGGGAGAGCGCACCGGCCACGTCTCCGTCCACAAGTTCATCGCCATGTGGAGGAAGTGAGTCCCCTCTCCGGTGGAGGGCTCGGGGGTCCAAGGGCGCCGTCCAGGCGTGTCCGCCGCCCCACGTGGTCTCAGCGGCCCCGTGTCCTTGCAGAGTCCTGCAGAGCTGCCACGACGACGCTGCCAAGTTCACCCGCCTGCTCGTGAGCCCCGGCAGCGAGCACCTGGTGCAGGAGGACTTCGTGCCGTTCGTGCAGGTCGGTGAGGGCAGCGGGCAGAGGCTGAGCAGGCGCCGCACTGGGGACAGGCTTGCTGCAGCCCCGCGCTCGCACTCCCCCTCCATGCGGCGCCCGGGGGCCCCTTGCGTGTCTGTGCCGTGGAGTCTGACAGGGCTCAGGTGTCACGGGTTCTGCGTCCCAACATTGCCAGTGCCTCCTGCCCCCGCGGTGTCCAGACACGCATCACCAGAGAGCTCCGACGGCCCTCTCCGCAGAGCGAGGTTTCAGGTTTCCTCCCCACGTCTCGAGGGCCCCTTCAGGCCACACTCGATTGCAGTCCCGCTCTAGCTTCCTTGGCGTCCGCCATCCGCTGTGGTTGACACGTACAGCGTAGGTGCCACGTCCTCGGGCGCGCCCCGCGGCGGTCCGTGCCAGGGGAGCACGACCCCAGCCCTGTCTCTTCCCTCCTCGGCAGGACGTGGTCAACACGCACCCAGGACTGGCCTTTCTGAAGGAAGCGCCCGAGTTCCACTCCCGCTACATCACCACCGTGAGTCCCCCTGCGGCGCGGTCAGCACGGCCCACCGGGTGCGCCCTCGGAGAGGTCTGGTGTCTCACTCAGCCCACGGTGCTGCTCCTGACTGTAAATGTGGACGCGCCACCCCCCCGACGCAGCCCGTTTCTCCCGTGCTTGAGACCGCACGAGGCCCCGCCTCCGTGGGGTGGGAAGGTCCCAGCAGCCCTGAAAGGCCGCTGCCACTGCCAGCCCAGCGCAGCGCGGGCCTCGGCCAGGCCGGGAGCAGACGAGGTGGTTTTTCTAAAGATGAGCGTGTCCAGCGCGTTCTGACGCCCTCGGGAAAGGGGGAGCTTCAGCGTGCTCAGAGCGAAGACGTTTCCTCAGCTCCAGGCAAAGCAGGTTCTGGGGGGAGGCCCTGGTCCCGCCACACGTTTGAGCGCCACGTCCTGGGCACAGGGCTGGCTGTGGGGACGCAGCGCCGTCAGCACGGGCCCCGCCCCTAGGAACTGGGCTTCTGGTGAGAGGACGGCAGGCCTGCCGGGTGCTGTCAGTGAGAACGGGAGCTGGGTGCTCCGAACGCCCCGCGCGGCCGCCAGGAGCCAGACAGGCACCAGACCGTGAGTCACTGCCCCACTGTTCCCTCAGGCCAGGTGTTTCCTGGCGATGCAGGATTTCCATGTAGGACAGCGCAGCTGCAGGCGGAGGGCCTCTGGCGGCAAGGGCCCGGGGCTCCAGGCCCCCGGAGCTGCCTTGAGGGTCCCGGCCTGCCTCGTGGACCCGGGAGCAGAGGCGCGTCCCCCTGCCCACAGGTCCACCCGAGCCCGGGCGACGGCCCAAGGCTGTCGTCCCCACGCTGAGTTCTCACGCTCGTGGACGGGTTAGAAAATCCTGAGAATCAGCCCCGTCCCGCCAGCCGTGGGTCAGCCGTCGATCGCGTCGTGGTGCACGGCGACCCGGTCGCTCTGCTGCCCAAGGGCGTTGGCTTTTTTACGGGAACGCACTCGCCAGGAGCCTGTGTGGGTCACGGCACATCGCTGGTGCCTTTTACACCAGCAGTGCGGGTCTGGCCGCCAGTGGACACCGTCCAAGGCCAGCAGGTGTGTGCTCCCGAGGCCTTGTCCGCGGGACGCTGCTCCCGTGCGGCTCCATCACCCCAGGCTCAACAGGGCCTGGGAGCAGCTGGAACCGGGCACTGGCTGAAGGGGGTCTCTGGGAGAACAGGTTCCGTGGCCTTGAGATTGTTCATTCCCACCGACAGCCGCCTCCACGGGCAGGTCCCGAGGCCATCGTGAAGTACTGGGGACGTCCTGGTGCACACACGTCTGTCCTGAAGTTTTGGGGGGGGGTGAGCCCCTCCGAGTTCGCCCACGGTGTCCACCCTTTCCCTGCCACCTCGGTTCCTGTGTCTCCAGAAGCAGGACCTTGCCTGGCTGACTGTCCGTCCCTCTGCCGTGCCTGCAGACGGCCCCTTTGCTCTGGCTCTTCTGTGGGTTCTGCGGCACAGGCGCCCTCTGCTGGCCGGCTGGGGACACAGCTGGAGTCAGCTGGGCTTTGTGGGCGTCCCCAGGCGCATGGGCCGTGGGGGCCCCGGGTGGTTGGGTCCCGGGGTCCATGCCCTCCGGGCCGTCGGGCAGCCCTGGGGCCGTGCTCTCTGGCCGCAGGCTCTGGGCTGTGCCGCCGTCGGCTGAGCCCGCTGCACCCGCAGGTGATCCAGCGCATCTTCTACTCGGTGAACCGGTCCTGGTCGGGGAGGATCACGTGCTCAGAGCTCAGGAGGAGCTCCTTCCTGCAGGTAGACGGCCGCACCCGGCCCTCGCACCTGGAGCCGCTGTGCCGCCCAGCGCCAGGCACGCCCGGGAGGGCCCCGAGCCCGGGAGGGCCCCGAGCCCGGGAGGGCCCCCAGCCCGTGAGGACCCCCAGCCCGTGAGGGCCCCTCGAGCCCGTGAGGGCCCCAAGCCCACGAGGACCCCCAGCCCACGAGGACCCCAAGCCCATGAGGGCCCCTCAAGCCTGTGAACGCCCCAAACCCTGTAAAGACCCCTCAAACCTGTGAGGGCTCCCCAAGCTTGTAAGGAGCTCCCAAGCCTGTGACGAGCCCCCAAGCCCACGAGGGCCCCAAGCCTGAGGGCCCCAAAGCCCATGCGACCCCCAAGCCCGTGAGGCCCCCCGCCCCCGCGCGCCCGCCTGCCCACTCTGTCGCCCGCAGAACGTGGCGCTGCTGGAGGAGGAGGCCGACATCAACCAGCTGACGGAGTTCTTCTCCTACGAGCACTTCTACGTCATCTACTGCAAGTTCTGGGAGCTCGACACGGACCACGACCTGCTCATCGACGCCGCGGACCTGGCCCGCCACAACGACCACGGTGAGCGCCCAGGCCCCGCGGC
The DNA here is from genome assembly GCF_030445035.2 of Dasypus novemcinctus. NCBI lineage: Eukaryota > Metazoa > Chordata > Mammalia > Cingulata > Dasypodidae > Dasypus > Dasypus novemcinctus. The sequence goes on along the minus strand of NC_092216.1, from coordinate 21,272 downwards.
CTGCCGGCCGGGCCACGACCCGAGCCCCAGGCCTGAGCCCCAAGACCTCAGCCCCCAACACCGAGCCCTCATGAGCCTGACCCCAAGACCTCAGCCCCCATGACCTGAGCACCCACAAGCCTGACCCCAACACCCGAGCCCCCAAGACATGAGACCACCCATGGCCCTGACTCCAGGGCCGAGACCCCACAGGGCCTCAGGCCACACCGCGGGCCCCACAGTCCCCACGTGCCAACCCCACAGACCCCGGCCCCTGCTGCCGTGGCCACCCTGCCCACCAGGCCCTGGCCCTGCGGCCGCCTCGCCTGCGCTTCCCGTGCCACGAGCCCTCAGGACGTGCTGCCCCTGCACAGGGCTGCTGGGGGGCAGGGAGCAGGCCGCTCCTGGACTTCCACAACCGGCCAGCCCCAGGGGCTGCCGTTCCTCCACCCGGCCCTCTTCTGGTTTCCTCAGTCGGCTCAGGGCTGCCGTTGCCCCCAGGGCCACGCCGAGCCCACCTGGTGAGCCTGGCAAGGCCCCTGGGCCTCCCACGGGCTTCCCTCAACAGGCTCCTCCACGCGCTGGACCCTCGGCGCGCCCCTGGCCCGGGAGAGGGACACAGTCTGTACTAGTCAGCCAAAGCGCTGATGCAAAACACCAGACACTGGGGGGTGTCCATAAGGAGTATTTATTTGGGGTAGGAGCTTACAGACACCAGTCCATAAAGCACAGGTTACCTCTCTCACCAGTCTGTTTCCATGTGTTGGAGCAAGAAGGGTGCTGACGTCTGCCAGGGTTCAGGCTTCCTGGGTTCCTCTGGGCTCAGAGTCTCTGTTTTCTCCACAAGGTCAGCTGTAGACGATCAGGGGAACGGCTGTCTCTCTGCCTGGGGTTTCTGCCCTGTCTCAGGAGCCGTCTCTATTCCTCGGTGTTCTCTGGGCTTAGGGCTCCTCTCTTCCCAGGGTTTGCTTCTTCCTGGGCTCAGCAGTCCTTTCTTTCCAGGGCTGGCTTCTCTTTCCTCTGTGAGCTTACTTCCAGGGGCTCCAGCTTAAGGCTTCAGCATCAAACTCCAACATCAAAACCCCTCCTCTCTGTCCTCTGCCATGTCTTTTATCTGTGAGCCCCACCCACCAAGGGGCAGGGACTCAGCACCCTGATGATGTGGCCCAGTCAAAGCCCTAAGCATAATCACGCCCAGGTACAGACCTGATTACACACAGAATCCACCATCTGTTTTTGGAATTCAAAACCATGTCAAACTGCTACACTGTCTGTCGCCCCCTCTGAGTCTCCCTCCTGCCCTGGACGTGCCAGGGGCCGTCCCGTGTCTGCACCAGCCTTCAGGCTCTGGACACCGTCCATCACCCCCTCCGGGTCTCCACCCTGGACATCTCGGGGCCGTCCCGTGTCTGCACCAGCCTCCGGGCTCTGGACACCGTCCATCACCCCCTCCGGGTCTCCACCCTGGACATCTCGGGGCCGTCCCGTGTCTGCACCAGCCTCCGGGCTCTGGACACCGTCCATCACCCCCTCCGGGTCTCCACCCTGGACATCTCGGGGCCGTCCCGTGTCTGCACCAGCCTTCGGGCTCTGGACACCGTCCATCACCCCCTCCGGGTCTCCACCCTGGACATCTCAGGGCCGTCCCGTGTCTGCACCAGCCTCCAGGCTCTGGACACCGTCCATCACCCCCTCCGGGTTTCCACCCTGGACATCTCGGGGCCGTCCCGTGTCTGCACCAGCCTCCGGGCTCTGGACACCGTCCATCACCCCCTCCGGGTCTCCACCCTGGACATCTCGGGGCCGTCCCGTGTCTGCACCAGCCTCCGGGCTCTGGACACCGTCCATCACCCCCTCTGGGTCTCCACCCTGGACATCTCGGGGCCGTCCCGTGTCTGCACCAGCCTCCGGGCTCTGGACACCGTCCATCACCCCCTCCGGGTCTCCACCCTGGACATCTCGGGGCCGTCCCGTGTCTGCACCAGCCTCCGGGCTCTGGACACCGTCCATCACCCCCTCTGGGTCTCCACCCTGGACATCTCGGGGCCGTCCCGTGTCTGCACAGGCCTCCAGGCTGGATCCTCAGATCTGAGCAACACCAGAGGGTCGTCGTCAGCAGCTTCCTTCCTGGAATGTACAGCAGAGAACGCTTTCTTTAGGAGGTTTAGATTTCCAGCCCCGGAGTGAGTGGCGCTCGTTTCCATCGGCCCCAACCCTTGGCTGATTTGAGGGAGGCTGAAGGCGGCGGCGCCCGCGTGTCTGAGAAGCCACGTTTCCCAGGCACGTGCACGCGCTGGCTGGAGCAGCGTCCGGGTCGCCCTTCTCTGCAGGGTTTCCTTAAGTCTGTCTCCTGGTGTGTTTTCTAAAGTCGCAGGGTCCACTGGGGTTTATCGTTCTCTCCAGCCTGTTTGCTCTGAAGCCGGCCTTCACGGGAGGGTCTCCCTCTCACGGGGAGGCTGAGGGGACGGGCATCGGCTCCAGGGGAGCGGCCACCTGCTCTGCTTTTCACGTCATTCCGGGCTCGTCCTCTGCAGCCTCGGAAGGTCACGGACAGTCACAGGTGGCCACAAACCACAGACAGCCTCGGACCATGGACACGCTCAGACCACGGGCAGCCATGGGCAGCCTCAGACCACGGATGACTTGGACCACGGATGGCTCGGGCCACGGACAGCCACAGGTGGCCTTGGACCACTGATGGCCTCAGACCACGGATGACTCAGATCACGGACAGCTTTGGGACACGGACAGCCTCAGACCACTGATGGCCTCAGAGGGCCACAGACCCCAGAAGGCTCGGACCATGGGAAGCCACAGGCCAGACCGCAGACGGCCTTGGATCACAGCTTCAGTGGCCACAGCCCCCGGACGGCCTCGGGCAGCCGCAGACCTGGGATGGCACCTGCACTTCGATCACAGACCACGGGCAGCCTGTCCTCAGGCGGCCACAGGCCGTGGAGGACCTTGGACTTGAGGCCCAGGAGGCCTCGTGAGGACGAGCGCCTGCGAGCGTGTGGGTTCCACAGGCCTCTCGGCTCTGGGTTCGACGAGCTGCCGGCACCCCTGCCCTGAGCGTGAATTCAGAGACCAGGCCGCAGGGCGTCCCCGCAGCATCCTGCAGAGGCAGAGCCACCCCGCGCCAGCCGGCCTCCATCCTGCCAGCCCCTGGGCTTTGGTGGCAGCACCTGCAGCTCGCCACGGCCCCCAGGGCGTTCACGTCGCTCTGCTGGGCCGTCGTGACCGGCGGAGCTGGGCCTTGGCCCAATCTCCCCGGGTCTGATGACCGACCGCGGGGAGGGCGGCCCAGCCGGGGCGACCCCGGGCTGTGGGGCAACCCCAGGCTGCGGGGCGGGCGCTCTGATGGCTGGCAAGGCGGCCCTGTGCCCCTTCCCTCACGCCCGAGTTTCCTCCTTTCGGCCAAGGAGCCCGCGGAGGGTTTCCTGTGTGGGCCGTGGTCGCACCGGCTGGACCCGCGGCCAGGCAGGGGGCAGGTGCTGGTCGGGTTGCCGGGCCAGGCCTTCGCTTGCTCCCCTGCGAGGCAAGCCTGTGCACGAGGAGGGGCGTATTGGCCCCGCCCCCCGGGAGCTGCTTTTCCGTGCTCACCTCTCGTAGCCTTTGGGCGCTTGTTCCGGCAGCACGAGCAGGCGGGGCCGAGCCTCCTGCTAGAAACGTGAGCCGGCCCTGCTTCCCGCGTCCCTGACGCTGTGGGCGCTGTCCTCTTCCGGCCCTGACCACGCCGCAGCCCGGCCTCGGGGCAGCAGAGAGCCACGGAGGCCGGGGGGGTGTGTGCAGGCAGCCTGGGCCCCCTGTGCTCTGCCCCAGGAGGCACAGCGCGGTGCCCAGTGTGGGTGGGGGCGGGCACCACAGAGTGGGGGGCGCGGGATCAAGTGGGGGCACCAGAGTGGGGCTGCAGGGCCAAGTGGAGACACCACAGAGTGGGGGTGCCGGGCTGAGTGGGGACAGCAGAGTGGGGGCTGCAGGGCCAAGTGGAGACACCACAGAGTGGGGGTGCCGGGCTGAGTGGGGACAGCAGAGTGGGGCTGCAGGGCCAAGTGGAGACACCACAGAGTGGGGGTGCCGGGCTGAGTGGGGACAGCAGAGTGGGGCTGCAGGGCCAAGTGGAGACACCACAGAGTGGGGGTGCAGGGCCAAGTGGAGACACCACAGAGTGGGGGTGCCGGGCTGAGTGGGGACAGCAGAGTGGGGGTGCAGGGCCAAGTGGAGACACCACAGAGTGGGGGTGCAGGGCTGAGTGGGGACAGCAGAGTGGGAGTGCAGGGCCGAGGGGTGTGTGGGCCAAGTGGGGGTACTGGATTGGGGGCACCGCTGAGTGGGGGTGTGGGACAGGGTCAGGGCACCGCCGAGCGTGGGCACCACTGACCCACCGTTTGTTCCCAGCCATCTCCACCAAGATGATTGACAGGATATTCTCAGGAGCAGTGACGCGGTGAGTCTCGGGCGAGCGCTGTGCGTCCCCTGTACGCCTCCACCATGGCCCTCATGGGTCCACGCTGACTCGTGCCCTGAGCCGGCGTGTCCACGTCCTGCCAGCAGAGCCTCCCACGGGGGCGTGAGGGGGACGAGCCCTGGGGACTCGGTGGGGCTGGGGGCCGTCGAGCCCCAGCGGCAGGCAGGGAGTGGGCGGGCCGGCGCAGGCCTGCCTGCGGGAGGAGACTCCTTGGTGTCCTCTGTGTCGCCGCCTGAGGCTTAGGAGCGGCGCACAGGCCTGCGTGCAAAGTAGGCGGGTGTGAGCGGTGCAGCACGTGCTGGTGACACTCCGCTCCCTGGTTGGCTCCCAGAGGCAGGCGCGTGCAGAAAGAAGGAAAGTTGAGCTACGCGGACTTCGTCTGGTTCTTGATCTCTGAGGAAGACAAGAAAACCCCGACCAGGTGGGTGCTGGGTGCCCCGTGGAGCCGTGCAGCCTGAGGCGTAGGCCACACAGCTTTCCCGCAGCACAGGCAGGTCCAGGCTGGGACGTCCCTGACGGCCATTGGAGACGTCAGACCCATTTTGTCAGGGTGCATGTGCCCGAGCCACCGTGTGGTTTGCATGCTCGTGCACACATGTGCTCTGTGTGCCTGGCGTTCCCGCCACACCGAGCTCTAACGTGTGGACATGTGGGGATGGCGGCTCACCTGCTCGCACTCAGCGGTGGACAGAGCTGCCAGCTTAGACCTGAGCACACCTGGGCTGAACGGGGGCGTGGCGGTGCGTGTGCTCTCGTGTCTGCCCACGTGTCCTGTGCATGTGTGTGCCCACGTGTCCAGACCCTCCTGCCCCTGGTCCCAGAACCTCATGTCCTGGTTCTGTTCAGTTGTATGTGCGTGGCGGTGCATGTGCTCCTGTGGCCGTGTCCCCATCTAGCCGTGTGCTCCCACGGCCGTGTGCTCCTGGTACTGTGTTGTGCTCCCATGGTCATGCTCCCCTATAGCCTTATGCTCCAGTGGCCATGCTGTCTTGTAGCCGTGTGCTCCCCTGGCCATGGTCCCCTGTAGCTGTATGCTCCCGTGGCCGTGTGCTCCCATGGCAATGCTCCCCTGGTCATGGTCCCCTGTAGCCGTGTGCTCCCGCGGCCATGTGCTCCCATGGCAAAGCTCCCCTGTGGCCATGCTCTCCTGTAGCCGTGTGCTCCCGTGGCAATGCTCCCCTGTGGCCATGCTCTCCTGTAGCCGTGTGCTCCCGTGGCCGTGTGCTCCCGTGGCAATGCTCCCCTGTGGCCATGCTCTCCTGTAGCCGTGTGCTCCCGCGGCCATGTGCTTCTGTGGCCATGGTCCCCTGTGGCTGTGTCCTCCCGTAGCCATATGCTCCTGTGGCAATGCTCCCTTGTAGCTATGTGCTCCAGTGGCCATGCTCTCCTGTAGCCATGTGCTCCCATGGCCATGTGCTCCCGTGGCCGTGGTCCCCTGTAGCCATATGCGTCTGTGGCCATGTCCTCCCGTAGCCATGTGTTCCTGTGACCGTGTGCTCCCGTGGCAATGCTCCCCTGTAGCCGTGTGCTCCAGTGGCCATGCTCTCCTGTAGCCGTGTGCTCCCATGGCCATGTGCTTCCGTGGCCGTGGTCCCCTGTAGCCGTATGCTTCTGTGGCCGTGTCCTCCCATAGCCATGCACTCCTGTGGCCGCGTGCTCCCGTGGCCGTGCTCTCCTGTAGCCATGTGTTCCTATGGCCAGGGTCCCCTGTAGCCGTCTGCTCCCGTGGCCATGGTCCCCTGTAGCCATATGCTCCCGTGGCCATGGTCTCCTCATGTGTGCTCCTGTGGCCATGGACCCTATAGCAGTGTGTTCTCGTGGCCATGTGCTCCTGTAGCCGTGTGCTGTGCTCCCATGGCTGTGCTCCCATGGCTGTGCTCCTCTGTAGCCGTGTGCTCCCCGTGGCCGCCTGCCCCTCATACCCTCACTGCCACTGCCCCTGCAGCATCGAGTACTGGTTCCGCTGCATGGACCTGGACGGCGACGGGGCGCTGTCCATGTACGAGCTCGAGTTCTTCTATGAGGAGCAGAGCCGCCGGCTGGACAGCATGGCCATCGAGGCGCTGCCCTTCGAGGACTGCCTGTGCCAGATGCTGGACCTGGTGAAGCCCCAGAGCGAAGGTGACGCTGGGGGCTACGCGGAGGTGGGGGGAGGGGCGCGGGGGGTGTGGGGCGTCCACAGCATGCCTCCTCCCCCCAGCCTGGCTCCCATCCCCTGCCTGGCTCCAGTCCCTGCTGTGTGGGGTCTGGGGCCGCGTCCCCCTCCACCGCCGCAAGTTCCTGCCTGGCCAGGGTCTGCCCCCCTTCCCTCCCGCCCCCAGGGACCCTTCCCACAGGCGTGGGTGGTGCTCGGCCGAGGCCAGCACTGAGCGGGTGGGGCACGACCACCGGCATCCGCAGCGCCCTGGCGCAGCACGCAGGGAGCAGCGCGCAGGGAGCTGCAGGCGCGGGGAGCCAGGTGCCCCGGCGTGAGGGGGGCTCCAGCACCGGTCCCCGCCGCCCAGCGAGGCCCAGCTGTACCGTCAGCGCCGCGGGCGCGGTTCTTGGGCGCTGTTGGCGGGCACGGGGCGGGAGCGTCGTCCGCACACGTCACGCACGCAGGAGTGGGGACTCTGCACGCGCGGCCGGTCGTGACCCGCCCTTGAGGTGCTTCTCTCCCCACAGGGAAGATCACGCTCCACGACCTCAAGAAATGCAAGCAGGCCAACGTGTTCTTCGACACGTTTTTCAACATTGAGAAATACCTCGACCACGAGCAGAAGGAGCAGATGTCCCTGCTGCGGGTGAGCGTCCTCGGCCGCGCCTGTCGCCGCCAGCCTGTCCCGGTCAACAGGCGCGCCCCTGCCCTGTGGCGCTTCGCCCATCAACACACATGGCCCAACCCTGTCCTCGTCGACACACGTGCCTCAGCCCTGTGCCCTGTGAGCATGTGTTTCCTGGCCCTGTCCACGAGGCCTGTATGCCTTGCTTGACTCTGCCCTGTCCTGGCCCCAGGGCCTCTCACCTGGCCCAGGGCCTCTCACCTGGCCCACCTGGCCCAGGTCCTCTCACCTGGCCCAGCCCTGTCAGACAGCTCTCACCCGCCCAGCCCTGGCCCACAGCCTCTCACCTGGCTCACCTGGCCTGGCGCTGACACACGCTCCCCCCCCAGGAGGGCGACAACGACGGCCCTGAGCTCTCTGATTGGGAGAAGTACGCCGCGGAAGAGTACGACATCCTCGTGGCCGAGGAGGCCGCTGGAGACCCCTGGGATGACGGGTGAGGAGGGGTCCACAGGGAGCAGGGCTGGGCGCTCTTGGTGTCGGGGCAGGGGCCTCCTGAGGAGGGGCTGGGGCCAGGCCTGGGGTGTTCTTGGGGAGGGGCTGGTGTCGGTGCGGGGGGTTCCTGGGGAGCGGGCTGGGGTGGGCTTCTCCCCACGCAGATTCCTCCCTGCAGAACCCCGACACCCTGGCCACCTTCTACAGTGGTGCTGCTAGGTTGGCGTGCGTCCAGCAGCCCCCACCTGCCTCCACCGTGGCCCGTGGCCACGTAGTCCCTGAGCCCTGCCGGGCCCTCCCCAGCCCTGCCCAGAAGGGGCCCCTGCTCGGGGCCAGCGTGGACCAGGAGCTCCTGCAGCCGCAGGACCCCCGGCCCCGAGCGTGTGCATGTGGGCACCTCTGTGTTGACGTGTGAGCGTGCACGCACGTGGCACAGGGGCGTGTCTACACCCATGTGCACATGCCCACATCTGCACGTGTGGTCTGTGTGTGCGCGTGTGTGCTCGGGGGCCAGTGTGGACCAGGAGCTCCTGCAGCCACAGGACCCCCGGCCCGAGCGTTTGCCTGTGGGCACCTGTGTTTACGTGTGTGAGCGGGTACACGTGGCACAGGGGCGTGTCTACACCCGTGTGCACACGCCCACATCTGTGCACGTGTGGTCTGTGTGTGCGCGTGTGTGCTCGGGGGCCAGCGTGGACCAGGAGCTCCTGCAGCCGCCAGCCCGCAGGACCCCCGGCCCGAGCGTGTGCGTGTGGGCACCTCTGTGTTGACGTGTGTGAGCGGGTACATGTGGCACAGGGGCGTGTCTACGCCAGTGTGCACACGCCCACGTCTGTGCACGTGTGGTCTGTGTGTGCGCGTGTGTGCTCGGGGGCCAGCGTGGACCAGGAGCTCCTGCAGCCGCCAGCCCGCAGGACCCCCGGCCTGAGCGTGTGCGTGTGGGCACCTCTGTGTTTACATGTGTGAGCGGGTACACACATGGCATAGGGGCGTGTCACCCCATGCGCACACGCCCACGTCTATGTGCACGTGAGGTCTGTGTGTGTGCGTGTGTGCACGTGTGCACCTGCGTGGGCTCTATGAGCCAGCCACGCCAGCCCTGGGGCCTCCCCCAGCCTCAGGCCTCGTGTGGGCACCTGTGTTTACGTGTGTGAGTGTGCACGCACATGGCACAGGAGCGTGTCTACACCCATGCGCACACGCCCACGTCTGTGTGCACGTGAGGTCTGTGTGTGTGCGTGTGCACGTGTGCACCTGCGTGGGCTCTATGAGCCAGCCACGCCAGCCCTGGGGCCTCCCCTCCGCCTGTTTTGCTCCCCAGTTCAGCTCCTGGTTCTGGGCCTCCCAGGCTTTTCCTGTGATCCAGGGCTGCCCTGCCCTGCCTGGGTGGAGGGCGCGGTTCTGGTCTGCGGGTTAGCAAGAGCGTGGGCCTCCCTGGGGCCCTGCGCCCCGACCCCAGCCCGCCCCAGTCAAGGTGGGGAGCACCTCCTGGTCCTCAGAGGAGGAGCCTGCTCAGGTGGAGTGGGGAGCACCTCCTGGTCCTCAGAGGAGGAGCCTGCTCAGGTGCAGTGGGGAGCACCTCCTGGTCCTCAGAGGAGCCTGCTCAGGTGGAGTCGGGAGCACCTGCTGGTCCTCAGGGGAGGAGCCTGCTCTAGGTGGTTGGAGCACCTGCTGCCCCACAGGGGAGGAGCCTGCTCAGGTGGAGTGGGGAGCACCTGCTGCCCACAGGGGAGGAGCCTGCTCTGAGGTGGAGGGAGCACCTGCTGGTCTGCAGGGAGGAGCCAGCTCTGGGTGGATGGAGCCGCTCCTGACTTGCAGGAAGGCCCCTGGGCAGGCGCCTGGTCCCCTTCGTCCGCTGACCCTGACTTGGTTTCTTCTGAGCGTTTTCCAGTCTCGGGATCAGGCTCGTTAGAGGGGCCGCCTCGCCAGACCCTGGTCTGCCCGTCTCCGAGCGCGTGGGTTTCCTGGGGCGCCCCCGGGTCGCCCCGCCCGGGCTGCCGGCCTCTCGGCTGAAAGACCGGGCGGCCAGGCCCTGCCGAGGAGCCCGCGAGCCTGCTGGAACCCGCATCCCGAGCCCCCGCGCGCTCGTTGCAGGTACGAGGCGGAGCTCAGCCCCGTGGACCCGAAGCTGCGCGGGCCGCGCTCGGCGCTGGAGCCGCGGCCGTTCCTGGAGGCGCCGCCCGCCCTGGGCGCCGTGGGCCTGTTCGGCTGCGAGGACGACCTGCAGCTGCTGTGAGCGCGGGGCCAGGCCGCTGCGGCGCGAGAAACGAGCTGCTTGACCCGCGCCGCCTTCACGGGCAGCCAAGTGCGCGCGTCCAGACGGCCAGGTTTTATTTATTCGCCCGGAAGCTCGCCGGGGCCGTTCGTGGGCGGCGGACGTCCCCGCGCCGGCTGCGCAGGGGCTGGCCCGGGAGACCCGCTCCCTGGAGACGCGCTGGGACCCGAGGCCCGTGGGCCGCCGCCGTGCGCGGCCGCTCCTGCCCGAGCGCGGCCCCGCTGCCCGCGCTGCTGCCCGGGGCGCAGTCGGCGTCCCCGCCTCCGGCCGCCCGGCGCCTGCGCCTTCCGCGTCAGAGCCGGCACCGAGACGCGGGCGCACCCTCGCCAGGTGACCCGAGCGTTTTCACGTCCATGTGCAAGAGTATGTCGTTTTCATCTGCTGAGTAGAGCAGTTGAAACGTGTTCGTTTTACGAGACCACGTTTGTATTTTCAAATAAAGATTCGAGAGTTTCACCTGGTGGGAGACGGGCACGGGGGCGCCGCCAGCAGCTCACGGGAGGCGCGGAGCGGCGGGGGCCACGGGGAAAGCGTGACCCGCGGGGGGCGGCCTGGAGCCGGGGGCCGCCCCATGATGGCCCCAGGCGGGGCCTGCCTGCGCGTCCCCCGAGGCGTGCCGCCGGCGCGGGGCCTGGGGGGCCCTTGAGGACGGGGTGGCCCCGCGGCACACGGACGGGGGAGCCACCACGGCTGCGGACCCAGCCCTGGGGCGCCGCCCACGGGCCCCTCAGCCCACGGGGCCGCCCCCGTGGAGGGGGAAGCGGGGGACACGGTCACGGCGGGCACAGGAGAACCGGCCTGGCCGAGGAGGGGCGCGGCCCCACGTTTAAGGAGACGCTTCTGATGACGCAGCAGCTCCGCAGTCAGGAGCCCCTACACGCCCTCGCGCCCAGGTGCCCCAGGCCCGCGCGCAGCCCCGCAGCTTCCCCAGAGGCCCCGCCCCAACGAAACGGGCACGGAGCCCAGACGCCGCCTGCGGAGACGGCTTCGCTGCTCCATACCGGGTCCCTGGAGCCCTAAGCTCCACGGAGACCCCCGCCCCGGGGCCTTGGGCGCCACGAGCAGCCGAGCCTCCCGGAAGGCTCCGGAACCCTGCCGCGTACAGGCCTCTCCCCTCGGGTGGAACAGGCTCCCCTGCAGGTGGGCGGGGCCCTCACGGAGCTGCCGGGGGTGGCGGTGGGGCCTGGTGGGGCCAAGGAAGATGGGCGGACAGACGGACAAACACCCTGCACAGACGCAGGGACGCCCCCCCCTCGGTGGCGTATGCCCCAGCCAGGCGTCGCGGGGGACAGCGCGGGGTCCTGGAGGAGCACTGCCTGCGGGCAGCCCTCAGCCCCAGAGACAGGTGGGGGGATCACTGGGCGATCCCGGGGCTTAGGGAGGGGGAGGCCGGGTCTTGGTGAGGTCCGCGGGGGCGGCAGAGCGCCGAGCCCCAGGTGCCCCCGAAACACGTCCCCGGGTGGTGCAGACGCCACCGGATGCCCCCCCACACCACAGCCCCTGCCCCACCCGGGGACTCCGGCGTCGGAGGGGTCGCCCGCGGCTCCCCGCGCTCCACGGCGTCTGCCCCCAGCGCGGCCTGGCGCAGACGGGCAGCGGGCTCGCGTCCCCCTCCCCAGGGGTCGCGTCCTGGATCTGGGCAAGTCTGGGCGGGGGTGTCCTCGCAGAGGTGCAGAGGCGCAGAGGCAAGTGGGGAGGGGCCCGGGTGGGCGTGGCCTGAACACGCGGGTCCCACCGGCAAGAAGCTGCAGGAGCCCGGACCTCAGCCCTTCCCTGGAGCACTCGGCCAGGCGCCCTGGGACCACGCGCTGCGTGGACGCCCCAGCCGGTCGGGGGGCAGCCCCAGCCGCCGGCCCCGAGCCCCCACCTCCGGACTGCTGACCCCGGCCGCCCGCTCTCTCTGCCTTGCGCTGCCCGCGTGCTTACCGACTCGGCCCCGCGCTCCGGACGGGATCCTGAGGGGAACCCCGCAGCAGGAAGCGGAGGTTGGGGGCGCCGTCCGTCCTCCCACGCGCGGGCACCTTGGGAAGGTGAAGGGCTGCCTCAGTGAGGCGTCAGGATGCGGACAGAGGCGGGAGCCGCCGCTGCAGCCCACCTGAGATCAGGTGGCCCCTCTACCTGCAGGTCAGGTGTGCCGCCTACCTGTCGACCAGGTGTGCAGCGTTCCTGGTCTTTAGCAGGTCAAGGCCCAGGGTGAGGGCGAAGCCGTGGCCGGGTGCTGGAGGTGAAGTCGTGGGCTGTACCTGGAGCTGGAGGTGAAGTCGTGGGCTGTACCTGGAGCCGGAGGTGTCAGGCGCCTCCGAAAGGACCGCGGAGGCAGACGGGCGGCTCCGGCTGCGCACCCAGTGCGTACAGGCGCGGTGGAGGCGCCCGCCTCTGGGGGCTGCTGCCCTCGGGGGCTGCCGGTGGCCGGGCCCCACTCTGACCTGACCTGTGATAGAGCGACATCTGCACGCGTGGGGGGGGGGGGGCGGTCCTCGGGTCCTTGTGTCCAGATGACCCCAGATGGGCGCTGAGTCCACCTCGTCCACCTGCATCGGCAGGTCCTGGTTCAAGGCAACCCAGAGGCATCCGGAAGCATCTTCGCAGCCGCGCGCGTCCCCGGCGGGTGGAGCAGCGGCAACGCTCGCCAGCCGCCCGTTTCCCCGTGGGAAGGTTCGGCCTCTCTCGGGGAGGGGCCAGGACGCCGGGGGCGACGGAGCGAGCGGTGGGGGGCACCGGGCAGCGAGGTGGGGGGCACAGGGCAGCCAGGTGACACCTCGGAGCCAGAGGCCGGGAGTTCCCAGGACAGAGGAAACGTGGAAGCGCGCCAGGATGTGGCGGTAAAGCAGGAAGTAGCAGGAAGGACGGACACAAGCGCAGGGCTGGGACCCGGCGCTCCCGCCCCAACCATCCCTCGTGTGTCACGGCGCTCCCGCCCCACGAGGCCGAGTGTGTCACGGCACTCCCGCCCCAACCATCCCGTGTGTGTCACAGCGCTCGCACCCCACGAGGCCAAGTGTGTCACAGCGCTCTCACCCCGCGAGGCTGTGTGTCACGGCGCTCTCACCCCGCGAGGCTGTGTGTCACGGCGCTCTCACCCCGCGAGGCTGTGTGTCACGGCGCTCCTGCCCCAACCATCCCGAGTGTGTCACGGCGCTCCCGCCCACGAGGCCGAGTGTGTCACGGCGCTCACACCCCAGCCGCAGTGAGTGTGTCTCGGCACACTCCAGGCCGCTGCAGCTCAGGGAGGTGCCGGCAGAAGCTGAGTCCACGAGGACACGGTGGGCTCGGAGGCTCCGCTGGTGCACTCTGGAGCAGGGGAGCGAATTCAAGGCAGGAGCGGACGGCGGCGAGCGGGGCCAGCCCCGGATAAACGGAAACGCCGCCTCCCCGGAAACCTCCCGACCCAGACGGCAGAGCCTCGATCGACAGCAGCGCAGCGAGCGCGGGGCGCCGGCAGGGGGGGCGCGGCAGAGCGGGGCGGGGGGCGTGGGCAGGGGGGACGGGGCGGAGCAGGGGGCGCGGGCAAGGGGCTCGCGAGTGAGTGGGGGGGGGGGCGCGGGCAGGGGCTACGCAGCAGAGCGGGGAGCGTGGGCTAGAGGGACGGGGCAGAGCAGGGGCGCGGGCAGGGGGGACGGGGCAGAGCAGGGGGCGCGGGCGAGGGGCTCGCGGGTGAGCGGGGGGCGCGGGCAGGGGCTACGCGGCACAGCGGGGGGCTCGGGCAGGGAAGGGAGTTCAGGCGAGGGGTACGCGGCAGAGCGGGGGTCGTGGGCAGGGGGGCGCGGCAGAGGGGAGTGGTTCGGGAAGGGAGTGCAGGCGCGGGGCTCGCGGCAGAGCCGGGCGCGTGGGCAGGGGGGACGCGGCAGAGCAGGGGCGCGGGCAGGGGAAGGAGCCCAGGCGCGGGGGGGGGGGGGGGGGGGACGAGCGCAGGGGAGAACACGATGACCACGCGCCAAGAGGAGGCCCGGCAGTCGAGAAGGGAAAGGAGCCAGCGCAGAGGGGGGAGTACAGCGGGCTGGGGGCGGGGGAGGGGGGCACAGCGGACGGGGACCCTGCAGAGGGGAAATGAGCGCAGGGGGGTCCCACGACAGGGAGTCCGGCCCACGAGCCGCGGTGGACGGTTCCCGCAGTGAGGCTCAGCCGGCTTCGGGCGGCCCCAGGAAGGGGCAGGAGCCCCGGCCCCAGGGGGGGCCCCCGACCAGCACGCGTGGCTCCTCTGTGCAGGGCTCCAGGCTCAGGGCGCGGACCTTGCTGGGAAGCCACCTGCCCCGACAGGTACAAAGCAGTAACCTAACCTCACACCTAAAGAAACTGGAACAAGAAACAAGAAGAGGGAACTAAACCCAAAGTTAGGAGGAGGAAGGAAATAGTAAAGGTCAGAGCGGAGCTAAGTGAAATAGAGAGCAGAAAGTTTGCAATAGACTCAACAAAACCAAAAGCTGGTTTTCAAAGAGATCAAAGAAATCAACAAACCTTTAGCCAGAAGGACAGAAAGAAAGACAAATAACAAGCATCAGAAATGGAAGTGTGCACGTTACTACCAGCCGTACAGAAATTAAAAGGACCAGAAAAGGGTGCTATGTACAATTATATGCCAACAAATTAAAAACCCAGAGGGAATGGACCAAGTCTTAAAAACACAGGAATTACCTAATCCAATGCAAGAAGGAATAGAACATCTCAACAGACCTACCCAAGTAAAGGGACCTAATCAGTCATCAAAAACCTCCCAACAAAAGTCCAGCACTGGGGGCGTCACTGTTGAATTGGGCCAAACATTTAAAGAATGCGGCTGGGGCGGCTTGCACCCCGACGCTGACGGGGGGGTTTGGAGGGGTCAGCTGGCCGCAAAGGTGTCTGAGGCTGCGGCAGACAGCCTCAGAGGGGCTCTCAGGCATGGAGGACGCACGGCGAGGGGAGGAAGAATGCCGCGGAGACCAGGTCTGTGCGCAAGTCCGGTTTATTGCGGAAGGGGACACAGCTTTATAGGGTTAGGGACTGCGTGGAGGGATTTGATAGGTGCGGGCGGGTACTGCTTCCTGATAGGTGATTGTAAGCAGTTGCTAGGCAGAGGGCTGGCGGAGAGGTTTGGAATAGGGGAGGGGAAAGGGGGAGTGAGAGCTGGCCGGATGTTGGGCTAGGCGGGAGATAGAAAGGGGGAGGGCAGCGCCGGCCAGCCGTTAGCAGCAAAGGCCTAGTCAGGCGTGGTCACCTTATCTAGGCCCAGTGGGCAGAGGCGGTGTCACTTCTTGCCGCACCGTTTGCTACTGTGGCAAGCCGGGCGCCCTTCCTCCCACTAAAGAATTACACCAATCCTCCTCACACTTTTCCAAAAAGTAAAGAGGTTTTGTGTGATCTAAGTGTCTTTAAAAAAAAAGATTTAAAATTTTTTTTTAATTTAAAAAATGAGAGAAAATAGAAAAAGAAAGAAGAGGGATTACTTCCTAACTCATTCTATGAGGCCAGCATTACCCTGCTGCCAAAGTCAGATAAAGACATCAAAAGAAAGAAAATTCCAGACCAATATCCTTCATGAATAAGATGCAAAAATCCTCAACAAAATACCGGCAAATGAATCCAAAAGCATATTAAAAGAACTATACTTCGTGACCAAGTGGGATTTCTTCCAGGAATGCAAGTACAAGTTAACATAAGGAACCCAGTCACTGCAAGGCATCACATGAATAGAATGAAGGAAAAAACAATCATCTCAAATGATGCAGAAAAGGCATCTGACAAATCTGGCGAGAGCTGTTAGGCAAGAGAAAGAAACAAAAGGTAAGCACACTAAAAAAATCCATATTCACAGATGGCATGATCCTGTATAAAGAAAATCCCCCAGAAGCTACAAGAAAACTTTAGTAGAACAAATAAATCAACTCAGCAAAGTAACAGGATACAAGATAGACACATAGAAGTCAGTTGGGTTTCTACACCAGTAATAAACAATCTGAAAAAGGAATCAAGAAAACAATTTCATCTACAAGAGCATCGAAAAGAATAAAATACTGAGGAATCAATTTAGCCAAGGAAGTATAAGACTGTCAGTCAGCCAAAGGGATGCTGATGCAAAATATCAGAAATTGGTTGTTTTTTATAAAAGATATTTATTTGGGGTAGAAGCTTACAGTCACCAGGCCAAAAAGCTTAAGTTACTTCCCTCACCAAAGTGTTGCCACGTTGGCGCAGGATGGCTGCCAACACTCAGTCTTCCTCTTAAGGCTCCATGGTCCCATCTTCTTCCAGTATCAGCTGGAGGCTGGGACAGGCCTCGTCTCTCTCCCAGGGCTCATTTTTCCCCAGGGTCAGCTGGTTTTTTCTCTCCACAAAGTCAGCTGTCAACTCTCAGGCTCTCTAGGTTTGCCTCTCCCCAGGGCTCGACTCTCTCCAGGCTCAGCTGCTCTGCTGTCTCCTATGTGTTCACTTCCTGGGCTCCAGCCCAAAACTCCCAACTCTGTCCTTTGCCAAGTCTTTTCTCTGTGAGTCCCTGCCCTACTGATGTGGCCCAATCAAAGCCCTCATCACAGTTTAATCAAGTAAATGTGAACCCTCTGACAGACCAGCTGACAAACAGAATCCAATATCTATTTTTGGAATTCATAAACAATATCAAACTGCTACAGACTTGTGCACTGAAAACTACGAAACATTGATGAAAGAAACTGAAGAAGTCCTAAATAAATGGGAAGACACCCACGCTCATGGATTGGAAGACCTACTATTATTAAGATGGCAATTCTGCGTCAAGTGATCTACGAATTCAATTCAGTCCTTATCAAAATTCCAGCAGCCTTTTTTTGTCAGAAATGTTGAAGCTGGTCCTCAATGGTTCATAAACAACGGCAAGTGTCCCCTATAGCCAAAACAAGCTTGAACAAAGTTGTTGGATTCACACTTCCTAATTTCAAAACTACTAGAAAGCTACTGTACTTAGAAGTGTGATACTGGCATAAGGCTGGGCATTTAGACAAAGTGGATTGAACTGAGAGTCCCAAGTTACACGCACACACCCAGGACCTGATGACTTCTGACAAGGTTGCCAAATCCATTCAATGGGGAAAGAATAGTCTCTTCAACCAGTGATGCTGAAAAATAATGTGGACTCTTACCTCCCACCAGATACAAAAATTAATGCGAAATGGGTCAATGATCTATATTTAAGAGTTAATACTATGAAACTCTTACAAGAATACCTAGGAAAATATCTTCAGGACTTTGTCATAAGCCATGAGTTTTTAGATTTTACACCAAAAGCATGAGCAAAAAAAGAAAAATTTGTCTTCATCTAAATTAAAACCTTTGTGGAAAGGACATTGTCAAGAAAGTGAAAACACAATTTATGGGATAGGAGAAACTATTTGGAAACCATAGACCTAATGGGGCCTAATATTCAGAATATGTGAAGAACTCCTATAACTCAACAACAAAAACCACGAACAACCCAATTTAAAAATGTACCCAGGATTTGAATAGACATTTCTCCAAAGAAGATATTCAAAATTGGGAAGTGGTTGTGGCTCAAGTGATTGAACTCCCACCTAACACACAGGAGGTCCCAGATTTGGTTCTCAGTGCCTCCTAAAGAAGATGGGCAAAATGGCAAGCTGATACGGCGAGCTGATGCAACAAGATGACACAAGAGACACAATGAGGAAAACATAATGAGAGACAGCAGGAAGTGGAGGTGGCTTAAGCAAGTAGGCACCTCCCTTCCACATAGAAGGTCCCAGATTTGGTGGTGCCTCCTAAAAAAGGAAGACAAGCATACAACAACAGACACAGCGAGCACAAACAACAAGGGAGTGGGGAGAGATAAATCTTTTAAAAAAAGATATTCAAATGGCCAATAAGTATGTTCAACATCATGAACCACTAGAAAAATGCAAATTAAACCTATAAGGAAATACCACTTCGCATTCACTGAAATGGCTATTGTTTAAAAACAACCTGAAAATAACAAAGGTTGGTGAAGATGTGGTGAAACAGGAACCCAAGTACAAAATGGTGCTGCCACTGTGGGAAACAGTTTGGCAATTCCTCAGAAAATTAAACATATACTTGCCATATGACCCGGCAGTTCTCCTAGGTGTATATCCAAAAGATTTGAAAGCAGGAACGCAGATATTTGTACACTGGTGCTCACAGCAGTATTATTCACCGTGGACAAAAGGTCGAAGCAACAACCCAAGACCAACGAAGGGATAACAAAGTCCTCATGCCCTCATTATATTACAAGACATTCAGGAAAAGCCAGTTCTCAACAGAGAAAAGATGACTAATAAGTACAGCCACCTGTCTGTCATCTGTCCATCTACCCACCCACCCACCCATCCGTCCACTCATCCATCATGTATCCATCCATTCACTTATCCATGTATCCATCCACCCACTCATCCATCCGTGTCTGTCCCTGCACCCATCCACCCACTCACCCACCTATGCATCCACCCATCCATCCATGTCTGTCCATACACCCATCCACCCACTCACCTACCCATCCATCTGTCCATCCATCCGTTCACTCATCCATCATGTATCCATCCATTCACTTATCCATGTATCCATCCACCCATCCAATCCATGTCTGTCCACCCGCCCACTCATTCATCATGTATCCATCCACCCACTCACCCACCTATCCACCCACTCATCCATTCATGTCTGTCCACCCACCCATCCACCCACTCACCCACCTATGCATCCACCCACCCACAAATCCACCCACCCATCCATCCATCCACCATCCCTTTGTCCTCCATCCACCCACCTGTCCACCTGTCCGTCCACTCCTCCTTCCACCCAGCAAAACTTGTCTGAGCACTGACAAATACCAGACGCCATTTTTTATTTTTTAAAAAATTATATTAAAAAAATATGAGGTCCCATTCAACCCCACCGCCCCCGCCCCCCACTCCCCCCACAGCAACACTCTCTCCCATCATCATGACACATCCATTGCACCTGGTAAGTTCATCTCTGAGCATCACTGCACCCCATAGTCAATGGTCCACATCATAGCCCAGACTCTCTCACGTTCCATCCAGTGGGCCCTGGGGGGATCTACAATGTCCCATAATTGTCCGTGAAGCACCATCCAGGACAACTCCACGTCCCGAAAACGCCTCCACATCTCATCTCTTCCTCCCGTTCCCCACACCCAGCAGCCACCATGGCTACCCTTCCCACACCCATTCCACATTTTCTCTGTGGACATTGGATTGATTGTGTCCATTGCACATCTATGTCAAGAGGGGGCTTAGATTCCACATGGATACTGGACGCAATCCTCCCACTTCCAGTTGTAGACACTCTAGGCTCCATGGTGTGGTGGTTGACCTTCTTCAACTCCATGTTAGCTGAGTGGAGTAAGTCCAATAAGTCAAAGTGTAGGAGCTGAAGTCTGTTGAGGCTCTGGGCCTGGGTGTCATATTATCAGTCCAGAGATTCAAATCCCCTACATATATCTTAAACCCAGCACCAACTACAATTCCAACGCCATTCTATGCACTGGGGATGCACCGGTGATCAAGTCGGAGCAAAAACAAGCAAAGTCCCTGCTCGCACAGAGCTCTCCTTCGACCTCAGTAGGAATGACCATGCAAATAACTTTTTCCCATTACCAAGCAAGCATTTCAAGCGACAGAACGAGAGGTCGTAAGTGAACGTGGTAATGCACAGAAAGTCAGCTTTGGACGCAGTGCTTAACGTGGAAATGCTTATGAAGATGTTATTGGGGAAACACAGTCCACAAAGCCCAGACCCCCCATCGATACAAAGGACGACAGACTCCCAGGGGTCCTTCTTTCTATAATTCCTGCACTTTGGCAAGCCCTCCTACCACAAGGCTGTATTTGAGGCAGGACACAAATGAACTACAAAAGCGAGCGGCAACAGCGTGCGCCCTTTCCCAAGGGGTGGCCTGGGCGCGGGAGAGCAGAGGCCCTGGTCGAGGCGGATTCCCGCCGCTGCGGAGCTCGGGGGCAGTCTCCCCCGGGACAGGCGACCCCCTCCTCGTAGGCTCTCCCGGGCCGGGAGACGGGGCGTGGCTTCCTCAGCCTCCCGGGCTGCGCCGCCCCCAAGCACCTTCCCCTGCAGCAAATGTGCAGCCGGGCACCTGCTGGGTGAGCGTGAGCGTCCTGCACGCCTGTGTGTGCGTGCACCCGGCATGTCCTTGTACGTGGGTGCGTGTGCATGCGTGTCCTGCGTGCAGTGTGGGCGTGCATGTGCGTGTGCACACGTGTGTCCTGCACGCACTGTGGGCGTGGGTGTCTCCAGCGGCCCAGGGCTGCTTCCCCTGCGCCATCTGAGCCCAGGAGCTGCGGGTGGGCATGTGAGGGGGGGGTGCCGGCGCGTGCAAGGTGTGGGAACAGAACTAGAAAATGACCTTGAATTAAAGATTCAATGCGGAACAGCAGAATATACCTGTCTACATATAATAACATGACTTCGGGAAGCGGTTTGACCTAATGTAAGGGGGAAATGGAAAGGACAAATGAGATTATAAGGCTGTGAGTCTCTAAAAAAGAGTCTGGAGGTTGTCAGGAGAATACCCCTATGTACAACTGAACAGAGTCTAAGAGACAGATAAGGTAGATACAACCCCAGGTATTGGTTCTTTTGAGGGATAAAGAGACCCACGGGTTCTATGGTCATGGCAGATGGGGTTCACTGCCATGACAGATGGCCCTTCTTTGGAGCTGGTGTTTCTGCGTGATGGAATTGGACTCAGAGGGGATCTCTTTTCACAAGACTTGCATGCTACTTTATTGGAATTGTAGTTGGTGCTGGGTTTAAGATATATGTAGGGGATTTGAATCTCTGGACTGATAATATGACACCCAGGCCCAGAGCCTCAACAGACTTCAGCTCCTACACTTTGATTTACTGGACTTACCCCACTCAGCTAACATGGAGTTGAAGAAGGTCAACCACCACAACATGGAGCCTAGAGTGTCTACAACTAGAAGCGGGAGGAGTGCATCCAGTACCCATGTGGAATCTAAGCCCTCACTTGACATAGGTGTGCAATGGACACAACCAATCCAATGTCCACAGAGAAAATGTGGAATGGGTGTGGGAAGGGTAGCCATGGTGGCTGCTGTGTGTGGGGAACGGGAGGAAGAGATGAGATGTGGAGGCGTTTTCGGGACCTGGAGTTGTCCTGGATAGTGCTTCACGGTCAATTACGGGACATTGTAGATCCCCCCAGGACCCACTGGATGGAACGTGAGAGAGTCTGGGCTATGATGTGGACCATTGACTATGGGGTGCAGCGATGCCCAGAGATGAACTTACCAGGTGCAATGGATGT